>NW_024732230.1:0-12397 GCF_018991925.1 Homarus americanus
CTGTTTGTTATATTCATTAATGATCTTGATTTAGGCATAACTAGTAGGATTAGTAAATTTGCAGATGATACTAAAATGGGGAGAGTGATAAATTCAGACAGTGACTTTGAACACCTTCAAAGAGATCTAGATACCTTACATGAGTGGTCAGTAGACTGGCAAATGAATTTTAATAGTGATAAATGCAAGGTACTACAGATAGGGAAGACGAATACAAACGTTAAGTATAAACTAGGTAACACGGAAATAGAAAACTCAGCTTGTGAAAAAAATCAAGGTGTATTTGTTAGCAACGACTTGAAACCTAGAAAACAATGTATTAGCGTTCGCAACAAGGCAAACAGGATTCTTGGGTTCATATCTAGGTCTGTGAGTAACAGAACTGCTGACGTTATCTTGAAACTTTACCTAGCATTAGTGAGGCCACACATGGATTATGCGGTTCAGTTCTGGTGTCCTTATTATAGAATGGACATAGATTCTTTGGAGAGAGTACAAAGAAGAATGACAAAATGATCCATATTATTAGAGAGAAACCTTCCATAAGGAATAGAAAGACTGAAAAAGCTTAGCTTACATTCATTAGAGAGGCGAGAGTTAGGGGAGATATGATAGAGGTGTACAAGTGGGTAAGGGATTAATAGTAAATGAAGATGTTCTTAGCTCAGTAATAACGAAATAACTAGAACAAATGGCTTAATTAGATAAATCTGATTCAGAAAGCGATATAGGTACACTGGTTTGGTAATAGAGTTGTGGATATGTGGAATAGGCTACCGAGTGCTATAGTAGGATCGGGGACGCAAGGGAGCTTCAAGACGAAGTTGGATAGGCACATGGAAGTGCTGGGATGGGTGTGAAAGGGATCTGCCCTGTATGGGCCAGTCGGCCTCCTGCAGTATCCCACTTTCTTATGTTCTTATGTTCTTATGTTCACCTCACAATCTTTACTACATCTCACCTCACAATCTTCACTACATTTCACCTCACAATCTTCACTACATTTCACTTCACAATCTTCACTACATCTCACTTCACAATCTTCACTACATCTCACTTCACAATCTTCACTACATCTCACTTCACAATCTTCACTACATCTCACTACACAATCTTCACTATATCTCACTTCACAACCTTCACTACATCTCACTTCACAATCTTCACTACATCTCACTTCACATCTTCACTACATCTCACTTCACAATCTTCACCATATCTCACTTCACAATCTTCACCACATCTCACTTCACAATCTTCACCAAATCTCACTTCACAATCTTCTCCACATCTCACTTCACAATCTTTACCACATCTCACTTCACAATCTTCACTACATCTCACTTCACAATCTTCACTACATCTCACTTCACAATCTTCACTACATCTCACTTCACAATCTTCACTACATCTCACTTCACAATCTTCACTACATCTCACTTCACAATCTTCACTACATCTCACTTCACAATCTTCACTACATCCCACTTCACAATCTTCACTACTTCTCAATTCACAATCTTCACTACATCTCACTTCACAATCTTCACTACATCTCACTTCACAATCTTCACTACATCTCACTTCACAATCTTCACTACATCTCACTTCACAATCTTCATTACATCTCACTTCACAATCTTCACTACATCTCACTTCACAATCTTCACTACATCCCACTTCACAATCTTCACTACATCTCACTTCACAATCTTCACTACATCCCACTTCACTAACTTCACTACATCTCACTTCACAATCTTCACTACATCTCACTTCACAATTTTCAATACATCTCACTTCACAATCTTCACTACATCTCACTTCACAATCTTTCACTACTTCTCACTTCACAATCTTCACCATATCTCACTTCACAATCTTTACTACATCTCACTTCACAATCTTCACTACATCTCACTTCACAATCTTCACTACATCTCACTTCACAATCTTCACTACATCTCACTTCACAATCTTCACTACATCTCACTTCACAATCTTCACTACCTCTCACTTCACAATCTTCACTACATCTCACTACACAATCTTCACTACATCTCACTTCACAACCTTCACTACATCTCACTTCACAATCTTCACTACATCTCACTTCACATCTTCACTACATCTCACTTCACAATCTTCACCATATCTCACTTCACAATCTTCACCACATCTCACTTCACAATCTTCACCACATCTCACTTCACAATCTTCACCACATCTCACTTCACAATCTTTACCACATCTCACTTCACAATCTTCACTACATCTCACTTCACAATCTTCACTACATCTCACTTCACAATCTTCACTACATCTCACTTCACAATCTTCACTACATCTCACTTCACAATCTTCACTACATCTCACTTCACAATCTTCACCACATCTGACTTCACAATCTTCACTACATCTCACTTCACAATCTTCACTACATCTCACTTCACAATCTTCACTAACACCATCCTTCATCACTACATATAACATCCATCATCACTACTTATAACACCATCCATCATCATCACTACATATAATACTATCCATCATCACTACATATAACACGATCCATCATCACTACATATAACACCATCCACCATCACTACATATAGAACCATCCATCACGACATATAACACCATCCGACATCATTACATATAACACCAACCATCATCACTACATATAACATCATCCATCATCACTACATATAACTCCATCCATCATCACTACATATAACACCATCCATCATCACTACATATAAAACCAACCTATCATCACTACATATAACATCATCCATCATCACTACATATAACACCATCCATCATCACTACATATAGAACCATCCTATCATCACTACATATAATATCATCCATCATCACTACATATAACACCATCCAACATCACTACATATAACACCACCCATCATCACTACATATAACATCATCCATCATCACTACATATAACTCTATCCATCATCACTACATATAACACCATCCAGCAGCATCACTACATATAACACCAACCATCATCACTACATATAACATCATGCATCATCAATATATATATATAACACCATCCATCATCACTACATATATTACCCTCTTATCATCACTACATATAACACCATCCATCATTACTACAATATAACGCCATCCTTCATCACTACATATAACACCATCCTTCATCACTACATATTATAACACCATCCATCATCTTTACAAACACCATCCCTCTTTACTATAGTGATAAACAGAGCTTTATTTTGTTGTCAATTTCTTTAAATTCCAACCTTATTAAACCGTAATTCTTTCTGTATGGTCAAATTTTGATTTGACCTCAGTGAGAGAGCTGTTAGTGTCAGTACATCACAATGGTGTTCCGACGCACTGTATCGAAGGTGACTAAGGTGGAGGTGAAGCCTTGCCAGATGAAGGAGAAGGGCCCCCGATCTAACAAACTGCAGACCACAAAACACACTAAGACCCAAAACAACAAGACCCAAAACAACAAGAAGAAGAAGGAAACTACCACTTTCTGCCGTGTACAAAAGGACCAGTACCTGCCATGGGGAGACTACATCTTCACCGGGAAAAAGACACAAAAGAAGCGCTGAACCTACGCTTCTGATATTTAAAAATACTGTAATAAAAAACATATTAATTGATTTTGTTTGTATTATTTATGCTTTTTTTTATTTTCATCTGTAAACGTGCTGTTTTGGGAATATATTTTGAGTTACATAATATTTAGGTACAGCAGTTTATTTCACTGTATCTACTTGTTTACCAGGTAACTGGACTTACAGTCTCCGATCGGGATTCTCAAAACAAATATTTGGCATCGAACTCCGTAAGTGAGCTCGTAATCTAGCCTGTAACTTACAGGACCTCAACACCATCAACCTGGATATAGTAGTCGCTATTTCCGGATTGCATGAAAAAAAATTAATAATATATGTTTTAATAATGCTTGTTAGACTTGTTTTATCATAGAAAAATGAAGAAAATGTTTTGTACATCAACATACTAAAATACAATATTAGTTTTTTTTTACGACAAGAAGAGGCTTGGCTGTTCTATTTCTCGCTTTATGGAAGAGATGCAGCTTTTGTCTTCTTACAACTTTTCAAGTAATTTGTACCAAAATAGAAGATTTTTATTGTCCACATTTAGGGTATATTTTTTTTTATGACTGAATAAACTTGCAGATAGACCTTATTAATGTGGTATAGCTGTAAATATCCTTCAGTAATGAAATCCAAATATGAGGTCAAGTGAACATTTTTGCTTAGACTCCGCCTTTGTTAGGACCAAGTTATAACAAGTTATTCTGCCAAGTATCCAATAAGTACCCATGACTCAGAGTTAAATAATACCTAACCTAATCTAAGTTCATCAAACTTAATAAAAAAAGTGGGGCAAAAAATAAGTGGTAAAGAAATTTTTTTCTCAGAAAAAGAATTATATTCAGAGGTTTTTTATCCGATACCTTCAGTCGTGATTATTTTGATGCAAAATTAGTAAAATGTATTTAACCCTAACACTACCTCACCTTACCTAATCTTACCTTACCTTATCTAACCTAACCTAATGTTACCTAACCTAACCAAGCCGCAACGCTCATGACACAATTGAGTTCTCTAGAAAGTTTTAATTTCATTTTCTTTTTTTAAAAATACATTTGCAGAGACAACAAACTTTTGATAATTATTTCTCCAACATATCTATAAATCTGTTGATGATATATAAATTTAGGATAGGTTAGGTTTGGTGTGATTAGGATAGGTTAGGCTAGTTTAGGATAGTCTAAGTTAGCTTAGGAAAGGCTAAGTTAGGTTACGATACACTAGGTTAGGTTTTAATCTGCATGATAATTTTACTGAACTTTTAAACGATGTTATAATCCTGGCAGCAGGGTATCGATCACGAAAATAACACTTTGGTAGTTATAACATTTGATAAAGTTTATTATTACTGTAACATGAAACAAATCACTATAGCTGTACTTATCAATCCAGTATTAAATCTGTATTATCTTTGACCATCGCTCATTGGCCAGCTTATCTCTGCACTGTTCTCTGATATAATAAAGTATTGGTGAATGGGAATATTAATCATTTGTGAGTCACTTACTATAAAGGAAACTGTAACGGATTCTATGGACAGTTGGGAATATTTTCACGGAATAAGTCGGAGTAACTCCCCTCTTGCCCAAAAGCGATCCAAGGAGTTAATTCACAGAGCGAAAATCTAGACGAGTCTTCCTTGTTTGTTTTAGGTCATAACAACGAAAAGTTTAATAATGTTTATTACAATGATTCAGGTTTTACTGTAATTCTTCTTTTTTATATTTTTAGTATTTTGTAGATTTTTTTCACCCAGTTCATTTCTTGTTTAGATTCATTATTGCAATTATTTTTATTACAGAGTTGAATTAAAAGTTTATATCTAAGTATTTTACAGCTTCACAAATACTTTTATAAAATGTTGATACACACAGTGGACAGTTTTTAGTTCTTTCTTGTAATACCTCAGTATTACTCTGTTAAATTCTTACCATTTACACCTGACCATTTATTTATTTATTTTACAAATTGTTTAAAGAGAGAACATCACCAGCAGGATACAGATGATGAAGTAAATAGAAGTTTGTAACCTAACCCTACCCCCCACTGCTACCCCTCCCTCTTGTCCCACATTCTTACTCGTCACTCCTACCCCTTACTCCTACCCCTTACTCCCACCCCTTAATCCCACCCCTTATTCCCACCCCTTATTCCCACCCCTTGCTCCCACCCCTTCCTTCTACCCCTTACTTCTACCCCTTACTCCTACCCCTTACTTCTACCCCTTACTTCTACCCCTTACTCCTACCACTTACTCCTACCACTTACTCATACCCCTTACTCCCACCCCTTGCTTCCACCCCTTGCTTCCACCCTCTTACTCGTACCCCTTGCTCCCAACCCTTACTCCTACCCCTTACTGCCACCCCTTACTGCCACCCCTTACTCCCACCCCTTACTCCTACCCCTTACTCCGACCCCTTAATCCCACCCCTTAATCCCACCCTTACTTCCACGCCTTACTCCCACCCCTTACTCCCACCCCTTACTCCACCCCTACTCCTACCCCTTACTCACCCCTTACTCCCACCCCTTACTCCCACCCTACTCCCACGCCTTACTCCCACCTCTACTCCCACCCCTTACTCCCACCCCCCTTTACTCCCCACCCCACTCCCCACCCTCACTCCCACCCCCACTCACTCCCCTACTCCCCACGCCCACTCCCATGCCTTACTCCCACCCCTTACTCCCCACCCACTCCCACCCCCTTACTCCCACCCCTTACTCCTACCCCACTCCTCCCACCCCTTACTCCCACCCCTTACTCCCACCCTTACTCCCACCCCTTACTCCCACGCCTTACTCCCACGCCTTACTCCCACCCCTTACTCCCACCCCTTACTCCCACCCCTTACTCCCACCCCTTACTCCCACGCCCTACTCCCACGCCTTACTCCCACGCCTTACTCCCACCCCTTACTCCCACCCCTTACTCCCACCCCTTACTCCCACCCATTACTCCCATCCCTTACTCCCGCCCCTTACTCCCCCACCCTTACTCCTACCCCTTACTCCCACCCCTTACTCCCACCCTTACTCCCACGCCTTACTCCCACCCCTTACTCCCACCTCTTACTCCCACCCCTTACTCCCACCCCTTACTCCCACGCCTTACTCCCACCCTTCACTCCTACCCTTCGCTTCTACCCCCACTGTTACCCCACACTACGCTGGTAATTGAAGACATCATACATTTGTTCACTTAGACACCACTTATTATTCAGGACCTAATGGCTATAATATCAGAGTCATTATTCTTAACTCAACTTTATATATATATCAATTGTCAAAAACCTTCACCACAAGAAAGAAAAGAACAGTCGGGTATGGCAGAAAATGTAATAAACGAACATGGAGTAAGACATCAAGCTCCATATTGTAAACAAGATCATCGTCATTGTTTATTTATTGCGAGGAAAAATATTGTTCGCAATATAATTATAAAAACCTTCTGTAATTCATTCTCTTCATTACACTAAAAGGTAATGAAGTATATAAAGAAAATAGTTTATAAATTACTAAAATAAAAATACGTATAAAAAAGTAAAATAACATCTATTTATGGAATAGAAAAGAATTATATCGTAAGTGGGTAAAAGATTTCTTGGGTAGGTTTTAGAATACAATAACTGTTTTCTGCATTACACCGATGGTTCCAAGTCAGAAATTATCCTTAAGTTTTGTGAATCAGTATTTACAGTTTTTCTTAAAGGGTGACTTAAGTTACGGTCACACGATCCCTTTGATGAGCAATTAATTTGGAGCAAGAAATTACGAGTAATTTCTTCCAAATGTGGTCACACGAGTGGCTCTTGGTTCAGTTACTACAGCAAGAAAAAAAAGTTAACGCCGCTGTGCGAGTAGAAGGGAGACGGAACATCACAACAACAATGCAGACGACGCAGCAGCTATCCTTGGTATTATTGTTATTATTAAAAAGAAATGAGAGAAAGCGAAGAAAAACTATTGGGGACTCGTAAGTGGCTGGCGAGGAGGAGGAACGAGTGTTTAATATAGACTGGTTCAACTATCGTAGTTACAGTAGGGAGGGTTGTTAGTGTGTGGAGAATGACCGGCTGTATGGGCTTGTGTTTTGTAAACAAACACGCCAAAACACCACCCAAATAATAAACTCAGTGTGTCGTAAAAAACTGTTTGTGCATTTTATACATAATGTTATTGATCTATGTTATATATAGCCAAGGTAAATACTCGATAAATAAGCTTCGTGTCATTAAATATGGTATTAACCGGGTTTTGAACCGATAATCTTGCTCGAAATAGTCAAGAAATTGACTATCACGATTGTCAATAAAAATGCTTCAAAAACTTGCTCGAATTTCTCGAAAATTGCTCGAAATAACTTTCCGGCAAGAAATTGCTAAAAAAAATGCGCCCATGTGACCAGTGCTTTAAGAATTGTATGATATCCTCATGGCAATGGAAACACACACACACACACACACTCACCCCATACACAGTCACACACTCACCATGCACAATCACACACACCCATACACACACCGTACATGCACAAACCATACACACACATACACACACCATACACACATACACACACACACACACACACACACCATGCACACACCATACAAACAAACAAACACACACCATATACACACACACACACACACACAATGTACACACACACACACCATGCACACTCACACACACACACACCATGCACACTCACACCATGCACACACACACACTAATTGTTTTAATTTAGTTCTTGGAACTCTTAAGTGGCAGAGCTTGATGTAAACACTTCTTGGCATTTTCTGTTTATCTAGTAGCAGGTATACACACAGATGTAATATGAGAAAATAAATTATGAATTCTGTCCAGGGAAGTGTTGTGAATATGACCTTGAGATAACACTTGTGTTAAGTGTGAATTTCCCTGTCTAGTGATATGTCCAACTACTACTCTGGGCCGCGAGACAGTGGTAGTGATTACAGATTGCCCACGAGGGGGCTAGTTTATTGGGCACCCCCTTACATCCTGTGCAAGGTGAAGCGCAGAAGCGTTTACAGTGCCCAACTGGGAAGCATGCGGAGTTCATGCTTGCCTTTATGACTCATGCATTAAGGGCGTAAAAGGCCTGAAGGGTCATGGGTTTTGTCAGCAAGTTACATAAAGTGACAATGATGAGTGTGTGGGGGGAAAATTCCCGGTACAATTTATCTGTTTATGGCAAAGTGTGGCAGGTCCCTATTAATGTGAGCGGTGTTTACTGAATCAGCTGACCCTTGGCTCGACCTTTTGAGAGACGCAAGCCAAGTGATCTAAGAGTCGTGAATAACATGGTGAATTACTTGGTGTTATTCATTTGGGTGAATATTTGTATAAATCAAAGGTGCTGTCACACACACACACACACACCACACGTGGCACACCACCAACACACAGTTTCTGAGAAGGAGTTTGAGATTGTATTTAACGAAGTCTTAACTGGGAAAATGTTGTATGGCTTTTGTTATGGGGTAAGTTCTGGCGTGAACATTAAGACTATTTTCATAATTTTTTGTAACTAATATTTTTATCTGCCTGGTACAATTATTTATTAATTTGTATTGTAAGTTATGTCTTGATAGTCGATGTAATGTAACAATTTATTTTTTGTGTTAATGTTCATATAGATTGGTTCAGTGTTGCGGCTCTGACTCGTCAACGATGTTAATAAGCTCTTGAGTACATACTGCTGGTGAAACTATGTTATATTAACAACACGACAGACAAGTACTATAATACCTTAACATTTAACAATAATTCAGCCTTAATTTAATTTTTTCACCAACTTAAGACACATAACCCAGAAGGAAGTAAGACGGGCAACATAACGCGGGATATCGTGGCTTCACTAAGTGCAAATTATGGAACTTGAGGTAACACATTATGGGAAAATGCGAGCCCTGCTAAGTGGTTCTCCTCAACATGGACGCAAACATCAGATGGACAAAGAAACAGAAGAACCCCGGATATACATTCATTTATTCTACAAAAAGTTACGTAAACGAGCGTTAAATACGTTTAAGTAATCACAGTTTACGAAGCTGAAGTCGAGATATTAGAAGATGAAGAAGACTTTAGCATATCAGTATACCCCACGACCGGCGCCAGGATGTTAAGTGTGCCATCAGGGTATATTAGCGCTGAGAGACGGGTGCTATCGTGGTATATTAGCATACCTTCACCCTGAATGGTATATCAAAAAGTACAGGATTTACTTCACAGATATTTAGTTATATCTATCGGTATATTATATAAATTATATCAATATATCTGTGTATACCAAATATGGCATCAGAGTATATCACCGTTTGCCATCATATTCTCTAAATAACCTCAAAGTATACCCCGAATGTTTAATATCATACACTATAAATGACACTGTAGTATGTTAGTATATAATCAGGGTATAACATAAATAATATCAGCATTGTTTAGAATATCATATATATTAAGCGTGAGGAATGGATGTATATGATTCAATATATCACAGTTACATAAAGCGGTATGTCAGCTCATCAGCATATCACTAGAATGACATCAGAGTATAGGACACTATACTCCAATAAATACTGTCAGGTATCTAAGTATATCAGGGTAATCACTGAGAAGTGTCAGAACATATCAGCATATTCCTTGACTGGTAACAAAGCATATCAACATACTCAAAGTATAATCAATGTCTCCGGAATAAACAAGCCAGTGACAGCAGCATATATTTCTGAAAATCAGCTGTGAAATATGTTCAGAACAGCCCAAAGTATACTATAATACTAAGCAACATTTGAAATATACCAGTATACTTCTTAACAGTCAGGGAAAAAATCATTATACAGATTAGTGTCCTCGAAGCAGATCAACTTGTCTCCTGCTTTCTGGGGACCCATTAGTGGCATATCAGTATATCCAAAGAGACACATCGGAGTATATTACCATATATCCCAAGTGCCATGAAGGGATATCAACATACCTGAGTATATTAACTAGCTCTCATAGTCTTCCACTCTCTCTTAGATCCATCAGAATATGTCAGCATATCACCCTATCTTCTGAAGGTCCAGTTTACCTTGTTCCGAAAGTATGTCGAAGCATACTAACAGATCCCCTGAATGCCTTGAGAACATATCAGTATACTTCTAGGTTAATTCATATCATATCAGTATATCCCCTGAATCTAAGGTATAGCTAACCTCATTTCAAATTATTATTAGAGTATGTTAACATATTCCCTTAGAAGCATACCAGCATATCTCTTATGTCATTACAGTCAACCAGTATACGCTCAGAGATAGATGCAAGCATATCAGGGTATATTAGCATACCCTGTAAGAGAGATATGAGCCTAGCTACATAACCAAGTATATCAGCATACCCCATATGCTCTTATAGTACATCAGCACACTCTCTGAGAGACAGAACCATACCAACATATCAGAACATATTAGTATATCCTTTAGAGTGATATGAACATAATGGCATATCAGATGACAAGAGTATATCAGCATAGTCTTTGAGGAGCATATCAGACCAACCTAGCATAAGCTCTTTAAGATAGATGGGAGCATATCTTAAATAGACTGGAACATACCAGAGCATATTAGCATATTAGCATATTAGCATATTAGCATATTAGCAAGGTGAGGAGGAGGAGGAGGAGGCAGGTGTCCACCGACCAGGTATGCCGATAGTCTGGTGATAATGTGGGTAAAACTGGTGTGTGTGTGTGTGTGTGTGTGTGTGTGTGTTTGTTCTCATGTTTATTTCTTGTAAGGTATGTGTCACCTAGCCGGCCATTTTGTATACATTTTTCGGTCGCTCTAAAATACCATTAAAACAATATTGAGTATAAACGTTTGGCTCAACTGATGATCTCAAACATGTCCCAACTTTTTTTTGCCTCAACTCCACATTCTGTAACTCATTTAGGTAGATGTCCCTCACTACACATACACTGGACTATGTGTAATGTTGTTATCAAGATATTGCACATTATAAGTTCATGTGTGGTCATTATTATATCAAACGGTGGAATTTTAAAGAGCTATTACACCACCTGTATCATTAGTTGTCGCCAGGTGAAGGAATGTTTAGGTAGATTATATTTTATTTACTGTAATTAAAGTTTCAATACCTAAGACGTTCCACTATAAGAGTCTTTCAACCTCAGGTAAGGTCTAAAGACTTTCTACTCTAGGTCTTACACCCTGGAGTAGCTGTATCGTCCACATAGGTAATTACTCCACAAGGAACTACAAGTTACACTTTGATGTAATACTTCATTTATTGCCAAACTTTATAGGGAAATATTTTTTCACAAAGAATTTCAAGTTACAATTTCACATAACAAGTCACATTACAAACGTTCCTTCGGCTTACAGTTAAACTTTGCAATGTCAAGATATTTTTTCACTGCAGAGGAAAGTATGCGTCATCATCACCACACACACACACACAAAGACAAAACTCCTGTATCCAGATTCTCAAAAGTTTATAAATTAAATTCTTCCCTAAAATTAAACAGACAATACATCTATTTATCATAGAGTATGTGAACAATATCTACGCCATATTGGTTACCATCTTTGAGTTATATAATTAGTTAGCTTCATAGTGTTAATTATTTAGTTAAAAAGGAAAAATAATCTACTAGTGTGTGTTGTGACCAAAATATATCAACATTGTATTTACTTTCTCCTCCAGGGGGCACTAAGTCTAGAAAAATGACACAATTGACATCT
>NW_024732231.1:0-45785 GCF_018991925.1 Homarus americanus
TCTCAGGTGTGCCTGGGGTGTCAGGGTGTGCCTGGGAGTGTCTGAGGTGTGCCTGGGGTGTCTGAGGTGTGCCTGGGAGTGTCTGGGGTGTACCTGGGAGTGTCTAGTGTGACTGGGAGTGTCAGGGGTGCCTGGGAGTGTGAGGTGTGCATGGGGGTGTGAGGGTGTGCCTGGGGTGTCAGGGGTGTCCTGGGGATCAGAGGTGTGGGGTGTCAGGGTGTGCCTGGGAGTGTGTGCACTGGGGAGTGTCAGGGTGTGCCTGGGAGTATCAGAGGTGTGCCTGGGAGAGTCAGAGGTGCTGGGAGGTGTCAGGGGGTGCAGTGTCAGGGGTGTAACTGGAAGCAGGTGTACTGGGGAGTATCAGAGGGTTTACCTGGGAATGTCAGACGTGTGCCTGGGAGTGAAAGGGAGTGCCTGGGAGTGTCAGAGTTGTACCTGGCAGGTGTCAAGGGGTGTGCCTGTGGTGTCAGAGGTGTGCCTGGGAGTGTCAGAGGTGTGCCTGGGAGTGTCTGAGGGTGTGCCTGGGGAGTGTCTGGGGTGTGCCTGTGCGTGTCAAGGGAGAACCAGGAAGTGTAAGGTGTGCCTGGGGAGTGTCAGAGGTGTGCCAGGGGGTGTCAGGAGGAGTACCTAGGAGTGTCAGAGGTGTGCCTGGGAATGTCAGAGTGTACCAGGAGTATCAGGTTTGCCTGGGAGTGTCGGAGATGTACCTGGAAGTGTCAGGCTGCCTGGGAGTGTCAGAGGTGTGCCTGAGGTGTCAGATGTGCCTGGGGTGTGGGTGTGCAGAGAGTGTCAGGTTGCCTGGGGTATCAGAGGTGAACCAGGGGGTGTCAGGAAGGGTGCCTGGGAGTGTCAGAGGTGTGCCTGGGTGTCAGGGGTGTGCCTGGGGGTGTCAGAGGTGGCAACTGGGAGTATCAGAGGTGTGCCTGGGGTGTCAGGGGTGTGCAGGGTGTCAGGGGTGTAACTGGAAGTGACGGAGGTGTGACTGGGGTGGGTGTCAGATGTCAGAGGTGTGCCTGGGGTGTCAGAGGAGTGCAGGGGGTGAGGAGTACCTGGGGTGTCAGGGGTGTGCCTGGGGTGTCGGAGGTGCTTGGTGTCTCGGAGGTGTGACCTGGGGTGTCTGAGGGGTGCAGGGTGTAAGTGTTGTACCTGGGAGTGTCGTGGGGTGTCCAGGGGTGTCATAGGTGTACCTGGAGTGTCAGAGGTGTGCCTGGGGAGTGTCAGAGGTGTGCCTGGGGTGTCAGAGGTGAACCAGGGGAGTGTCAGAGGAGTGGGGGTGTCAGAGGTGTGCCTGGGGTGTCAGGGGTGTGCCTGGGTGTCAGGGGTGTGCCTGGGGAGTGTCAGGGGTGTTCCTGAAGTGTCAGGCGTGTGCCTGGGAGTGTCAGATGTGTGCCTGGGAGTGTCAGAGGTGTGCCTGGGGAGTGTCAGAGGTACCTGGGGAGCGTCAGAGGAGTCCCTGGGGAGTGTCAGGGGTGTGCCAGGGGTGTCAGAGTACCTGGGAGTGTCAGGGGTGTGCCTGGGGTGTTTGGAAGTGTGCCTGGGGTGTCAGAAGGTGTGCCTGGAGGTGTCGCAGGCGTACCTGAGTGTCAGGGCAGTTCTGGGAGTGTCAGTGGAGTGCCTGGGGTGTCAGAGTGTGCCTGGGAGTGTCAGGGAGTGTGCAGAGAGTGTCAGAGGAGTGCCTGGGGTGTCAGGGGTGTGCCTGGGGTGTTGGAGGTGGACCTGGGTGTCGGAGGTGTGCCTGGGGAGTGCAGAGGTTGTGCCTGGGGTGTCTGGTATACCTGGGAGGCAGGGTGTTCCTGGGCGAATCAGGTGTGCCTGGGAGTGTGGATGTGCCTGGGGTGACAGGGTATGCCTGGGGTGTCAGAGTTGAACCTGGGATTGTCTGGGGTGTGCCTGGGAATGTCTGAGGTGTGCCTGGGGGTGTCTGAGGTGTGGCTGGGGTATCAGAGATATGCCAGGAGTGTCAGAGGGTGCGTGGGAGTGTGGGAGGTGTGCCTGGGCGTGTGTGGGAGTGTGCCTGGGGGTGTTTGAGGTGTGCTTGGGAGTGTCAGGGTGTTCCTGGGAGTAGCAGAGGTGTGCCTGGGAGTGTCTGAGGGTGTGCCGGAAGTGTCTGGGGTGTTCATGGAGTGTCAGCGGTGTTCCTGTCAGTGTCGAGTATCAGAGGTGCTGGGGTGTCAGAGGGACCTGGGAGTGTGAAAGGTGTACCTGGGAGTGTCAGAGTGTACCTCAGGTGTCGGAGAGGTCTTCTTGAGAGTGTCAGATGTGTGCAGGGGTGTCAGCAGTACCTGGGGTGACAGAGTGTGCCTGTGAGTGTGAGATGTGCCTAGGAGTGTCAGGGTGTACCTGGGGTGTCTAAGGTGTACCTGGGTTTGTCTAAGGTGTACCTGGGGTGTCAAGAGGAGATCAGGGGAGTGTAAGGGTATACCAAATTGTCAGTGAGGGTGTGCCTGGGGAGTGTCTGAGAGGTGTACCTGGGGTGTCTGAGGTGTACCTGGGGAGTGTCAGAGGAGAACCAGGGGTGTAGGAGGTGTGCCTGGGAGTGGTCGAAATTGTGCCAAAGGAGTATGAGAGGAGTATCTGGGAGTGTCAGGAGGTGTGCCTGGGAGTGTCGGAGGTGTACCTGGGGTGTCTGAGGAGTTCCTGGGAGTGTAAGTGGAGAACCAGGGGTGTAAAGGAGGTATGCCTGGGAGTGTCAGAGGGTGTACCAGGGTGTCAGAGGGTAATGTCACAGGGGTGTCAAGGGAGGTGTGCCAGGGGGTGTCAGAGGGTGCAGGGTGTCAGAGGTGTACCTGGGGTGTCACAGGGTGTGGGGTGTAGGTGTGCCTGGGGTGTCAGAGGGAGTACAGGACTGTCAGAGGGTACTAGGGTGTCTGAGGTGTACACAGGGGTGTACAAGTGTACCTGGCAGTGTCAAGGTGTGTATCAAGTGTCAAGAGTACCTGGGAGAGACAGAGGTATGCCTGGGAGTGTCTAAGGTATTGCCTGGGAGTGTCTAGGTGTAGCCTGGGAGTGTCAGAGGGAGAACCAGGGGTGTAAGAGGTGTACTTGGGAGTGTCAGTGGTGTTCAGGGGTGTCAAGGTGTACCTGGGGAGTGTCAGGGGTGTGCCTGGGGTGTCAGGGTGTGCCTGGGGTGTCAGAGGGTGTGACTGGGTGTCGGTGGGTACGCAAGGGTGTCAAAGGTGTACCTGGGAGTAACAGGGGCTGTACCAGGGGAGTGTCTGAGGGAGTACCTGGGGTGTCAGAGGTGTGCCTGGAAGTGTCGGGGTGTACTAGGGTGTCTCAGGTTTACCTGGGAGTGTCTCAGGTATGCCTGGGGTATCAGAGGAATTGTACACAGGTGTCTGAAAGTGTACCTGGGAGTGTCTGGGAATGTACCTGGAGTGTCTGAGGTGTGCCTGGGGAGTGTCTGAGGTGTAACTGGGGAGGTCACAGGGTACCTGGGGTGAGAGGTGTACCTGGGGTGTCTGAGGTGTACCTGGGGCATCGGGGTGTGCCTGGGAGTGTCAGGGAATTTGTGCCTGGAATTATCAGAGGTGTAACTGGGAGTGTCAGGGTATACCTGGGGTGTCAGGGTGTGGCTGGAAGTGGCGGAGGTGTTACAGGTGTCAGGGGTGTGCCTGGGGTATCAGAGGGTGTACCTGGGAGGTCAGGGTGTGCAGGGTGTCAGGGGTGCTGTGACGGAGGTGTAACTGGGAGTGTCAGTGGTGTACCTGGAATGTCCAGGCGTGTACAACACAGGAGTGTCAGAGGAGTACCTGGGAGTGCCAGAGGAGTACCTGGCAGTGTCAAGGGTGTACCAAGTGTCAAGTGTACCTGGGAGTGTCAGAGGTGTGCCTGGGGTGTCTAATGTACCTGGGGAGTGTCTGAAATTGTACCTGGGGTGTCAGGAAGAACCAGGAAGTGTAAGAGGTGTACCTGGGGTGTCAGAGGTGTACCAGGGGGTGTCAGAGGAGTACCTAAGAGTGTCAGGGTGTGCCTGGGAATGTCAGAGGTGTGCCTGGGGTATCGGAGGTTTTGCCTGGGGTGTCAGGAGATGTGCCTGGAGGTGTCGGAGGCGTGCCTGGGAGTGTCAGAGGTGTACCTAGGAGTGTAGATGTGTACCTGGGAGTGTCAGGGGTGTACCAGGGGAGTTCAGAGGAGTACCTGGGAGTCTCAGAGGTGTACCTAGAATTATCGGAGGTGTACTAGGAGTGTCAGGGTGTGCCTTGGAGTGTCAGGGTGTAACTGGAAGTGACGGAGGTGTAACTGGGAGTGTCAGAGGTGTGCGTGGAATAGAATGTGCCTGGGGTGTCAGAGGAAGTGGCTGGGAGTGTTAGAGGGTACCTGCAAGGGGTGTCAAGGGTATGCCTGGGAGTGTCAGAGGTGTGCCTGGGAGTGTAGAAGTGTACTGGGGTGTCGGAGGTGTACCTGGGGTGTCGGAGATTGTGCCTGGGGTGTCTGAGGAGTTCCTGGGGTAAGTGTTGTACGCAGGATATCGGTGGTGTACCAGGGAGTGTCAGAGGTGGCCACACCAGGAGTGTCAGGGAATTGTACCTGGGAGTGTCAGAGGTGTACACAAGAATTGTCAGAGGTGAACCAGGGGTCTCAGGAGTACCTGGGAGTGTGTGAGGTGTGCCTGGGACTATCAGGGAATTGTACCTGGGAGTGTCAAGGGTGTACCTGGGGTGTCTGGGGGTGTGGCTGGGTGATGGAGGTGTATCTGGGGTGTCAAGGAATTGTGCCTGGGGTGTCAGGAGGTGTGCCTGGGAGAGTCGGGTGTTCTGAAAGTGTCAGGCATTGTACGCAGGGTGTCGGATGTGTACCTGGGGAGTGACAGAGGGTACCTGGAAGTGTCAGAGGAGTCCTCAGGTGTCAAGGGGGTGTACCAGAGAGTGTCAGGAGGGTACCCAGGGTGTCAGGGGTACACAGGGTGTTGGAGGTGTACCTGGGAGTGTAGGAGGTGTACAGAGTGCAGGCGTACCAAGCAGTGTCAAGAGCAGTTCGTGGGAGGAGTGTCGGAGGGTGGGTACGCAAGGGTGTCAGGGAGGTGTGCCTGGGGTGTCAGGGGTGTACCAGAGGTGTCGGAGGGTGCCTGGGGTGTCAGGGATGTGCCTGGGAGTGTTGGGAGGTGAACCTGCTGGGGTGTCGGAGGTGTACCTGGGGTGTCAGAGGTGTGCCTGGGGTGTCAGAGGGTGTGCCTGGGAGTGTCAGAGGTGTGCTGGGAGTGTGTCAGTGGAGTTCCTGGAAGTGTCAAAGGTGCACCTGGGGTGTCAGGGGTGTTCCAGAGGTGTGAGGTACACAAGGAGTGTCATGTACCTGGGGTGTCAGGGTGTACCTGGGGTGACAGCGGTGTACCTGGGAGTGTCAGAGGTGAACCTGGGGTGTCTGGGTGTACTGGGGTGTCTGAGGGGTGTGCCTGGGGTGTCTGAGGGTGTGGGGTATCAGAAGAGGTACCAGCGAGTGTCAGGAGGTACCTTGGGTGTGAGGAGGTGTACCTGGGGTGTGTGGGGTGTGCCTGGGGTGTCTGAGGAGGTGCCTGGGAGTGTCAGAGTGTGCCTGGGGTAGCAGAGGTGTGCCTGGGGTGTCTGAGGTGTGCCTGGAAGTGTGAGGTGTACATGGAGTGTCAGCGTTGTTCTGGCAGTGTCAGCGGTGTACCTGGGAGTGTCAGCAGTGTACCTGGGACTGTCAGAGGTATGCCTGGGGTATCAGAGGTGTACCTGGTAGTGTCAGAGGGTACCTGGAGTGTCAAGGTGTACACACAAAGGAGTGTCGAGATGATGTGTTCTGAGAGTTTCAGGGGTGTACCTGGGAGTGTCAGATGTGTACCTGGGAGTGTCAGAGGTGTACCTGGGGAGTGTCAGAGGAGTACCTGGAGGTGTCAGACGGAGGTCCTGGGAGGAGTCAGGGTGTGTGCTTGGGGGTGTCAGAGGTGTACCTGGGGAGTGTCTGGGGTGTCCGGGGTGTCTGAGGGGTGTACCCAAGGGGTATCGGAGGGTATCTTGGAGTGTCAGAGTCCTGAGGGTGTCAGGGGTGTACCTGGGAGTGTCAGATGTGTACGTGTGAGTGTCAGAGGTGGCCACCGGAGTGTCTGAGGTGTACCTGGGAGTGTCAGAGGAGTACCTGGGAGTGGGCGATTCCTGGGGTGTGGGGGTGTGCTTGGGAGTGTCTGAGGTGTACCTGGGAGTGTCTGAGGTGTACCTGGGAGTGTTTGAGGTGTAGCTGGGAGTATCAGAGAAGTACCAGCGAGTGTCAGAGGAGAACCTTGGAGTGTGAGAGGTGTACCTGGGAGTGTGTGAGGTGTACCTGGGAGTTTCTGAGGTGTACCTGGGAGTGTCAGAGGTGTACCTGGGAGTAGCAGAGGTGTACCTGGGAGTGTCTATGGTGTACCAGGGAGTGTCAGAGGTGTACCTGGGAGTGTCAGAGGTGTGTCTGGGAGTGTCACAGGTGTACCTGGGAGTGTCAGAGGTGCACCTCGGAGTGTCTGAGGTGTACCTGGGAGTGTCTGATGTGTAACCTGGGAGTGTCTGAGGAGTAAATGAGAGAGTCACAGGAGTACCTGGGAGTGTAAGACGTGTACCTGGGAGTGTGAGAGGTGTACCTGGGAGTGTCTGAGGTGTACCTGGGAGTATCAGAGGTGTACCTGGGAATGTCAGGGGTCTACCAGGAAGTGTAAGAGGTGTACCTGGGAGTGTCAGCGGTGTACCTGGGAGTGTCATTGGAGTACCTAGGAGTGTCAGAGGTGTACCTGGGAGTGTCAGAGGTGTACCTGGGAGTATCGGATGTTAACCTTGGAGTGTCGGAGATGTACCTGGGAGTGTCGTAGGCGTACCTGGGAGTGTCAGAGGTGTACCTGGGAGTGTTAGAGATGCACCTGGGAGTGTCAGAGGTGTACCTAGAGTGCCAGAGGTGTACCCGGGAGTGTCAGGAGGTACCTGGGAGCAAGGTCAAGCAGAACCAGGGAGTGTCAGAGGAGTACCTGGGAGTGGCAGAGGTGTACCTGGGAGTATCGGAGGTGTACCTGGGAGTGTCGGAGGTGTACCTGGGAGTTTCTGAGGTGTACATGGGAGTATCAGAGGTGTATCTGGGAGTGTTAGAGGTGTACCTGGGAGTGTCAGGGGTGTAACTGGGAGTGTTGGAGGTGTAACTGGGAATGTCAGAGGTGTACCAGGGAGTGTCAGTGGTGTACCTCGGAATGTCTGAGGTGTACCTGGGAGTGTCTGATGTGTAACCTGGGAGTGTCTGAGGTGTAAATGAGAGAGTCACAGGAGTACCTGGGAGTGTGAGACGTGTACCTGGGAGTGTGAGAGGTGTACCTGGGAGTGACTGAGGTGTACCTGGGAGTATCAGAGGTGTCCCTGGGAATGTCAGTGGTGTACCTGGGAGTGTCAGGGGTGTACCTGGGAGTGTCAGGGATGTAACTGGAAGTGAAGGAGGTGTAACTGGGTGTGTCAGAGGTATACCTGGGAATGTCAGAGGTGTACCTGAGTCAGGGGTGCAGCTGGAAGTGAAGGAGGAGGTGTAACTGAAGTGTCAGAGGTGTACCTGGGGAGTGTCAGAGGATATCTGGCAGTGTCTGAGGTGTGCCTGGGGAGTGTCTGAGGTGTGCAGTCAGGGAGAACTGGGAAGTGTATGGTGTGCCTGGGGAATATCAGAGGTGTGCCTGTGGGGAGTATCCGGAGGTTTACCTGGGAGTGTCGGAGATGTGTGCTTGCAGGGTGTCAGGCGTACTGGGGAGTGTCAGAGGTGTGCCTGAGAGTGTGAATATGCCTGGGGAGTGTCAGAGGTCTGCCAGGGAGTGTCAGAGGTGTGCCTAGGAGGTGTCAGAGGTGTACCAGAGTGTCAGAGTGCGTGGGGTGTCAGAGGTGTGCAAGTTGTCAGAGGTGTGCTTGAAGTGTCAGGTGTGCACCTGAGTTATCACAGGTGTGCCTGAGGAGTCAGGGTGTGCAGGTGTCAGGTGTGGCTGGGTGACGGAGGTGTAACTGGGGTGTCGGGGTGTGCCTGGGGTGTCTGGGGAGTGTGCCTGGGGTGTCAAGGTGTGCCTGGGGAGTGTCAAGGTGTACATGAGGTGTCGGAGGTGTTCCTGAGAGTTTCAGGGGGGTGTGCAAGTGTCAGATGTGTGCCTGGGAGTGTCAGAGGTACCTGGGAGTGTCAGACGAGTCCTGGGAGTGTCAGGGGTGTGCAGGAGTGTCATGGGTGTGCCAGGGTGTCTGAGGGTGTGCCAGGGGTGTCTGAGGGTGTGCCAGGGGTATCAGAGGAGTATCTTGGAGTGTCAGAGGCCTCAGGTGTCAGAGGGTGTGCCTAGAGTGTCAGAGGTGTGCCTGGGTGTGTCGGAGGTATTCCGGAGGTGTCAGGGGTGTGCCTGGGAGTGTCAGATGTGTGCCTGTGAGTGTCAGAGGTGTGCCTGGGGAGTGTCAGAGGTGTGCCCTGGGAGTGTCAGAGGAGTGCACTGGGAGTGTCAGGCAGGTCCTGGGAGTGTCAGGGGTGTGCTTGGGAGTGTCAGAGGTGTGCCTGGGGTGTCTGAGGTGTGCAGGGGTGTCTGGGGTGTACCAGGGGAATTAACAGGAGTGTCTGGGGTGTCAGAGGTGTGCCAGGGAGTGTCAGAGGTGTACCTGGAGTGTCAGAGTGTGCCTGGGTGAGTCAGGTGTTCCAGAGGTGTCAGGCAGGTCACTGGAGTGTCAGGGGTGTGCCTGGGAGTCAGAGGTGTGCCTGGGGTGTCTGGGGTGTGTGTACTTGTGGGTGTCTGGGAGGTGTACCTGGGTGTCAGTGGAGAACCAGGGGAGTGTAAGAGGTGTGCCTGGGGAGTGTCAGGGGTGTGCCAGGGGAGTATCAGAGGGGTATCTGGAAGTGTCAGAGGTGTGCCAGGGGTGTCAGAGGAGTACAGGGTGTCAGAGGTGCCTGGGGGTGTCACCAGTGTGCCTGGGGAGTGTATGAGGTGTGCCTGGGGAGTGTCAGGTGTGTGCAGGGGTGTCAGAGGTACTTGCCAGGAGTGACAGGGGTGTGCCTGTGAGTGTCAGGGGTTGTGCCTAGGTGTCAGAGGTGTACCAGGTGTCTGGGTGGGGGTGTCTGGTGTGCCTGGGGTGTCAGAGGCCAGGTGTGGGGTGTGCCTGTGTCAGGTGTGCCAGGGAGTGTCAGAGGAGTATCTGGGGTGTGGAGGTGTGCCCAGGGGAGTGTCAGAGGTGTGCCTGAATGTCAGAGGTGTGCCAGGGAGTGTCAGAGGTGTGCCTGGGGAGTGTCAGGGGTGTGCCTGGGGAGTGTCAGAGTGTGCCTGGGGAGTGTCAGAGGTGTGCCTGGGTGTCAGAGGTGAACCAGGGGAGTGTCAGGGGAGTGCAAGTGTGTGGGGTGTGCTGGGGGTATCAGAGGAGGTGTGCCTGGGGTGTCAAGGGTGTGCTGGGGAGTGTCTGGGGTGTGGCTGGAGTGACGGAGGTGTATCTGGGAGTGTCAAGGTGTGCCTGGGGAGTGTCAGAGTGTGCCTGGGAGAGTCAGAGTGTTCCTGAGGAGTGTCAGGCGTGTGCCTGGGGAGTGTCAGATGTGCCTGGGTGACAGAGGTGCCTGGGAGTGTCAGAGGAGTCCTCGGGTGTCAGGGGTGTCCAGAGAGTGTCAGAGGGTACCTGGGGTGTCAGGGGTGTGCCTGGGAGTGTTGGAGGTGTGCCTGGTGGGGAGGTGTGCGTCTCTGAGGTGTGCTGGGGAGTATCAGAGAATAACCAGCAGTGTCAGAGGGGTACCTTGGGTGTGAGGTGTGCCTGGGGTGTGTGGGTGTGCATGGGGTGTCTGGGGTGTGCCTGGGGTGTCAGGGGTGTGCCTGGGGTGGCAGTGTGCCTGGGGTGTCTGGGGTGTGCCTGGGTGTCTGGGGTGTGCATGGGTGTCAGCGTTTGTTCTGGTGTCAGCGGTGTGCCTGGGGTGTCAGCAGTGTGCCTGGGACTGTCAGAGGTATGCCTGGGGTATCAGAGGTGTGCCTGGGAGTGTCAGACAGGTCCTGGGAGTGTCAGAGGTGTGCCAGGGGAGTATCAGAGGTGTGCCTGGGAGTGTCAGACAGGTCCTGGGAGTGTCAGAGTGTGCCTGGGGTGTCAAGGTGTGCCTGGGAGTGTCAAGGTGTAACTGGGAGGTCGTAGGTGTTCCTGAGGTTTCAGGGGTGTGCACTGAGTGTCAGATGTGTGCCTGGGGTGTCAGGGGTGTGCCTGGGGTGTCAGAGGTGCCTGGGGAGTGTCAGACGAGGTCCTGGGAGTGTCAGAGGGTGTGCCAGGGAGTGTCAGAGGTGTGCCTGGGAGTGTCAGAGGTGTGCCTGGGTGTGTCAGGTGTTCCTGAGAGTGTCAGGGGTGTGCCTGGGTGTCAGATGTGTGCCTGTGGGTGTCAGAGGTGTGCCTGGGAGTGTCAGAGGAGTGCCTGGGGAGTGTCAGGCAGGTCCCTCAGAGTGTCAGGGTGTGCTTGGGAGTGTCAGAGGTGTGCCTGGGGTGTCTGTGGGGTGTGCAGGTGTCTGGGGGTGTGCCAGGGTATCAGAGGATTATCTGGGAGTGTCAGGGGTGTACCAGGGGTGTGGGGTGTGCCAGGGGAGTGTCAGAGGAGGTGTACCTGGGTGTGTGGAGGTGTTCGCTTGGGTGTCAGGGGGTGCTGTGAGGTGTCAGATGTGCCTGTGGGTGTCTCAGGTGTGCCTGGGAGTGTCAGAGGGTGCCTGGGAGTGTGAGGAGGAGTCCTGAGAGTATCAGGGGTGTGCTTGGAGGTCGGAGGTGTACCTGGGGTGTCTGAGGTGTGCCTGGGGAGTGTGGGGGTGTGCCTGGGGTGTCAGTGGAGAACCAGGGGTGTGGGGTATGCCTGGGGTGTCGAGGTGTGCCAGGGTATCAGAGGGTATCTGGGAGTGTCAGAGGTGTGCCAGGGATCAGAGGATTGCCTGGGGAGTGTCAGAGGTGTGCCTGGGGTGTGTCTGGGGTGTGCCTGGGGTGTGAGGTGTGGCTGGTGTCAGGTGTGTGCCAGGGTGTCAGGGTGCCTGGGGCGACAGGGGTGCCTGTGGTGTCAGAGATGTGCCTGGGAGTGTCAGGGTGTGCCTGGGGTGTCTGGGTGTGCCTGGGGTGTGTCTGGGGTGGCCTGGGGTGTCAGGAGGAGAGACCAGGGAGTGTAAGAGGTGTGCCTGGGGTGTCAATGGTGTGCCAGGGGGTGTCAGGAGGTGTGCCTGCGAGAGTGTCAGGGGGTGTGGGTGTCAGGGTGTGCCTGGGAGTGTCAGAGGTGCCTCAGGTGTCTGGTGTGCCTGGGGTGTCTGATGTGTAACCGGGAGTGTCTGAGGGTAAATGGAGAGTCACAGGGAGTGCCTGGGAGTGGGCGTGTGCCAGGGTGTGAGAGGTGTGCCTGGGGTGTCTGAGGTGTGCCTGGGGTATCAGAGGTGTGCCTGATGTGGGGGTTGTGCCAGGTGAAGTGTTGACTGAGTGTCAGCGGTGTGCATGAGTGTGTTTTGGTGCCAAGTGTCAGAGGTTGCCTGGGGTGTCAGGGGGTGTGCCAGGGGTTGTCAGGTGCCTGGGGTGTCAGAGGTGTGTGCCAGGACTGGTGTGCCTGAGGTGTGTGGGGTGTGCCTGGGGTGTCAGGTGTGTGCCAGGGGTGTCAGGGTGCCTGGGGGCGACAGAGGTGTGCCTGTGAGTGTGTCAGAGATGTGCCGGGGTGTCAGGGGTGTGCCTGGGGTGTCTGGGTGTGCCTGGGGAGTGTCAGAGGTGTGCCTGGGGAGTGTCAGAGGAGAACCAGGGGTGTGAGGTGTGCCTGGGGTGTCAGCGTGGTGTGCCAGAGTGTCATTGGAGTGCCTAGGGTGTCAGAGGTGTGCAGGGGGTGTCAGGTGGTATGGGTGTGTCGGAGGTGCATCAGGTGTCTGAGGTGTGCCTGGGTGTCTGATGTGTGACACCTGGTGTCAGGGAGTAGAGTGGGGAGTCACAGGGAGTGCCTGGGGTGTGAGAGGTGTGCTGGGAGTGTCTGGGGGTGGCTGGGGTATCAGGAGGTGTGCCTGGGGAATGTCAGGGTGTGCCTGGGTGTGGGGGAGGAGCATGGTGTAGTGTCAGGCAGGGGTGTATCAGAGGAGTATCTGGGGAGTGTCAGAGGTGTGCCAGGGGTGTCAGGAGTGCCTGGGAGTGTCAGTGGTGTGCCTGGGAGTGTCTGGGGTGTGCCTGGGGTGTTGGGGTGGCCTGGGGGTGTCTAGGTGTGTACCAGGGGTGTCAGGGTGCCTGGGGCAGAGGTGTGCCTGTGAGTGTCAGAGATGTGCAGAGTGTCAGGAGGTGTGCAGGTGTCCAAGGTGTGCAGGTGTCTGGAGGGTGTGCCTGGGGTGTCAGGGAGGGACCAGGGGTGTAAGAGGTGTGCTGGGGTGTCAATGGTGTGCAGGGGTGTCAGAGGTGTGCCAGTGTCAGAGGTGTTGTGTGGAGTGTCACAGGTGTGCCTGGTGTGGAGTGCACCTCGAGGTGTCTGGGGTGTGCCTGTCTGGTGTGTGAACCTGGGGTGTCTGGGGGTAAATGGAGAGTCACAGGGCGAGTGTGGACGTTGCCTGGGGTGTGAGAGGTGTGCCTGGGGTGTCTGGGGTGTGCCTGGGGGTATCAGAGGTGTGCCTGGAATGTCAGGGGTCTGCCAGGAAGTGTAGAGGTGTGCCTGGGAGTGTCAGCGGTGTGCCTGGGGAGTGTCATTGGAGTACCTAGGGTGTCAGAGGTGTGCCTGGGAGTGTCAGAGGTGTGCCTGGGAGTATCGGATGTTAACATGGAGTGTCAGGAGATGTGCAAGTGTCAGGAGGCGTGCCTGGGGAGTGTCAGAGGTGTGCCTAAGTGTTGGGGTGTGCCTGGTGTCAGAGGTGTGCCTGGGGTGCCAGAGGTGTACCAGGGGTGTCAGAGGTGTGCCTGGGTGTCAGAGGTGAACCAGGGGTGTCAGAGGTGCCTGGGTGGCAGAGGTGTGCCTGGGAGTATCAGGTGTGCCTCGAGGTTATCGGAGGTGTGCCTGGGAGTTTCTGGGGTGTGCATGGGGTATCAGAGGTGTGTCTGGGAGTGTCAGAGGTGTGCCTGGGAGTGTCAGGGGTGTGGCAGGGGTGTCAGAGTGCCTGGGAGTGTCAGAGGTGTATCTGGGAGTGTCAGAGGTGTGCTTGGAGTGTCAGGGTGTGACTGGAGTGTTGGAGGTGTGACTGGGAGATGTCAGGGGTGTGCCAGGTGTCAGTGGTGTGCAGGTGTCAGAGATGATCTGGCGGTGTCTGGGGTGTGCGCAGGTGTCTTGGGTTGTCGGAAGTGTCAGGAGGAGAACCAGGGTGTGGAGGTGTGCACCGGGGTGTCAGGAGGTGTGCCAGGGTATCAGGGAGGTATCTGGGGTGTCAGAGGTGTGCCAGGGGTGTCAGAGGAGTACCTGAGAGTGTCCGGGGTGTGCCTGGGGAGTGACAGCGGTGTGCCTGGGGGTGTCAGAGGTGAACCTGGAGTGTTCTGAGGCGCCTGGGAGTGTCTGAGGTGTGCCTGGGGGTGTCTGAGGTTGTGCTGGGGAGTATCAAGAGTACCAGGAGTGTCAGAAGGTGCAGCAGGTGTGAGGTGTGCCTGTGTGTGAGGGTGTGCTGCCTGGGGTGTCTGGGGTGTGCCTGGGGTGTCAGAGGTGTGCCTGGGGAGTGGCAGAGGTGTGCCTGGGGTGTCTGGGGTGTGCCTGGAGGTGTCTGGGGTGTGCATGGGTGTCAGCGTTGTTCCTGGCAGTGTCAGCGGTGTGCTGGGGTGTCAGCAGTGTGCCTGGGACTGTCAGAGGTTACCTGGGGAGTATCAGAGGTGTGCCTGGGAGTGTCAGAGGGGTACCTGGGAGTGTCAAGGTGTGCACCTGGGAGTGTCAAGGTGTGCTGTCAGAGGTGTTCCTGAGAGTTTCAGGGGGTGGCACCGGAGTGTCAGATGTGTGCCTGGGGATGTCAGAGGTGTGCCTGGGGTGTCAGAGGTGCCTGGGGTGTCAGACGGGTCCTGGGGTGTCAGGGGTGTGCTTAGGGAGTGTCAGAGGTGTGCCTGGGGGTGTCTGAGGGTGTGCCAGGGAGTGTCTGAGGTGTACCAGGGGTATCGGAGTATCTTGGACTGTCAGAGGTGTACCAGGGGTGTCAGAGGTGTGCCTGGGAGTGTCAGAGATGTATCTGGGTGTGTCAGGTGTTCCTGAGAGTGTCAGGGGTGTGCCTGGGAGTGTCAGATGTGTGCCTGTAGTGTTGGGGGTGTGCTGGGGTGTCAGGGGGTGTGCAGGTGTCAGGGAGGCAGGAAGTGTGGGGTGTGCCTGGGGTTGGAGGTGTGAAGGGGTGTCAGAGGGTGCCTGGGGTTTCAAGTGTGCCAGAGATATGGGGTGTGCCTGGGGAGTATCGGAGGACTGCTGGGAGTGTGGAGATGTGCCTGCAGAGTGTCGGAGGCGTGCCTGGGAGTGTCAGAGGTGTGCCTGAGGTGTCAGATATGTGCCTGGGGGTGTCAGAGGGGTCTGCCAGGGGTGTCAGAGTGTGCTAGGAGTGTCAGAGGTGTGCCAGGGGTGTCAGAGGAGTGCCTGGGGTGTCAGAGAGGTGTGCCTGGGGGTATCAGAGGTGTGCCTGGGAGTGTCAGAGGTGTGCCTGGGAGTATCACAGGTGTGCCTGGGAGTGTCAGGGTGTGCATGGGAGTGTCAGAGGTACCTGGGAGTGTCAGAGGTGTGCCTGGGGGTGTCAGGGGAGAACTAGGAGAAGTGTAAGGGAATTGTGCAAGTGTTGGGAGGTGTGACAGGGAGTGTCAGAGGAGTGCCTGGGGTTTTCAGGGGTGTAACAGAATATCAGAGGTGTACCTGGGAGTATCAGGAGGTTTGCAGTGTGGGAGATGTGCCTGGGGTGTCAGGAGGCGTGCCTGGGGAGTGTCAGAGGTGTGCCTGGGGTGTCAGATGTGTGCCTGGGGAGTGTCAGGAGGTCTGCAGGGAGTGTCAGAGGTGTGCCTAGGGTGTCAGGGTGTGCCTGGGGAGTGTCAGAGAGTACCAGGGAGTGTCAGAGTGTGCCTGGGGAGTGTCAGAGGTGTGCCAGGGGTATCAGAGGTGTACCTGGGAGTGTCAGAGGTGTGCCTGGGGAGTGTCAGAGGGTGCCTGGGGTGTCAGGGTGTGCCTGGGAGTGTCAGCGGTGTGTGCAGGGTGTCAGAGGTGCAAGTGTCAGGAGGCGTGCCAGTGTCAGAGGTGTGCCTGGGAGTGTCAGATGTGTGCTGGGGTGTCAGGAGGTCACCAGAGTGTCAGAGGTGTGCCTGGGGTGTCAGGTGTGCCTGGAGGTGTCAGAGGTGTCCCAGGGGTGTGGGGAGGTGTGGCCCAGAGTGTCAGGTGTGTGCAGGGAGTGTCAGGTGCCTGGGGTGTCAGAGGGGTGTGCCTGGGGTGTCAGAGATGTGCCTGGGGTGTCAGGGGTGTGCCTGGGGAGTGTCTGAGGTGTGCCTGGGGTGTCTGAGGTGTGTGCCTGGGGTGTCAGAGGGAGAACCAGGGGTGTCAGAGGTGTGCCTGGGGGTGTCAGGGGTGTGCCAGGGAGTGTCAGAGACATCACAGGTGGGGTGTGCCAGGGGTGTCAGAGGGTGCAGAGGTGTCAAGTGTGCCTGGGGGTGTCAGAGGTGTGCCTGGGGTGTGGGGAGGTGCCTGGGAGTGTCAGAGGGTGTGCCTGGGGTGTCTGGGGTGTGCACCAAGTGTGAGGTGTGGCTGGGGTGTCAGGGTGCCAGATTGTCAGAGAATGCTGCATGTAGTGAGGTGTGCCTGGGGAGTGTGTGGGGTGTGCCTGGGGGTGTCTGGGGGTGTGCCTGGGGGTGTCAGGGTGTGCCTGGGAGTGTCAGGGTGTGCCTGGGGGTGTCTGAGGTGTGCCTGGGGAGTGTCTGGGGTGTGCATGGTGTCAGCGTTGTTCCTGGCAGTGTCGGTGTACCTGGGGTGTCAGCAGTGGCACTCGGACTGTCAGAGGTGTGCCTGGGGGTATCAGAGGTGTGCCTGGGAGTGTCAGAGGGGTGCCTGGGAGTGTCAAGGGGTGTGCCTGGGGTGTCAAAGGTGTGCACAGGAGTGTCAGGTGTTCCTGAGGTTTTCAGGGTGTGCCTGGGGTGTCAGATGTGTGCCTGGGGGTGTCAGAGGTGTGCCTGGGGAGTGTCAGAGGGTACCTGGGTGTCAGACGGGTCCTGGGGTGTCAGGGGTGTGCTTGGGACTGTCAGAGGTGTGCCTGGGGAGTGTCTGAGGTGTGCCAGGGTGTCTGAGGTGTGCCAGGGGGTATCAGAGGAGTATCTTGGAGTGTCAGAGGTGTGCAGGGAGTGTCAGGGTGTGCCTGGGAGTGTCAGAGGTGTTCTGGTGTGTCGGAGGTGTTCTGAGGTAGGGGTGTGCCTGGGGTGTCAGATGTGTGCCTGAGGTGTTGGGGGTGTGCCTGGGGTGTCAGGGTGTGCCTGGGGTGTCAGAGGAGTGCCTGGGGTGTCAGGCAGAGTCCCTGGGGAGTGTCAGGGGGTGCTTGGGAGTGTCAGAGGTGTGCCTGGAGTGTCTGGGGTGTGCCAGGGGTGTCTGAGGTGTGCAGAGGTATCAGAGGTGTCTCAGGTCAGTGCAGGGAGTGTCAGAGGTGTGCCTGGGGAGTGTCAGAGGTGTGCCTGGGTGTGTCGAGGTGTTCCTGAGGTGTCAGGGGTGTGCCTGGGAGTGTCAGATGTGCCTGTGGGTGTCAGAGGTGTGCCTGGGAGTGTCAGAGAATACCTAGTGTGGGGAGGTCTGAGGTATCAGGGGTGTGCTTGGGAGGTCAGAGGTGTGCATGGGGTGTCTGGGGTGTGCCTGGGAGTGTCTGGGGTGTGCCTGGGGGTGTCAGTGGAGAACCAGGGGGTGTAAGGGTATACTGGGGGTGTCAGAGGTGTGCCAGGGGGTGCAGAGGGTATCTGGGAGTGTCAGGGGTGTGCCAGGGGTGTCAGAGGTACCTGGGAGTGTCAGAGGTGTGCCTGGGGAGTGTCAGGGGTGTGCCTGGGGTGTGCACCAAGTGTCAGGTGTGTGTCAGGGGTGTCAAGGTGCTGGGCGACAGAGGTGTGCCTGTGGTGTCAGAGATGTTCCTGGGAGTGTCAGGGTGTGCCTGGGGTGTCTAAGGTGTGCCTGGGGTGTCTGAGGTGTGCCTGGGGTGTCAGAGGAGAGCCAGGGTGTGGAAGGTGTGCCTGGGGTGTCAATGGTGTACAGAGTGTCAGAGGTGTGCCTGGGGATGTCAGAGGTGTGTCTGGAGTGTCAGAGGTGTGCCTGGGAGTGTCAGAGGTGTGCCTCCGGAGTGTCTGAGGTGTGCCTGGGGTGTCTGATGTGTAACCTGGGAGTGTCTGGGGAGGTGAGAGAGAGTCACAGGAGTGCCTGGGTGTAAGACGTGTGCCTGGGAGTGTGAGAGGTGCTGGGAGTGTCTAAGGTGTGCCTGGAGTGTCAGAGGTGTGCCTGGGAATGTCAGGGGTGTGCCAGGAAGTGTAAGAGGTGTGCAGTGTCAGTGGAGTAACTGGGGTGTCAGAGGTGTGCCTGGGGAGTGTCAGGTGTGCCTGGGAGTATCGGATGTTTACCTTGGAGTGTCGGAATGTGCCTGGGGTGTCGGAGGCGTGCCACCGAGTGTCAGAGTGTGCCTGGGAGTGTTACAGGTGTGCCTGGGGAGTGTCAGAGGTGTGCCTGGGGTGCCAGAGGTGTGCCAGGGGTGTCAGAGGGTGTGCCTGGGGAGTGTGAGACCAGGGGTGTCAGAGGAGGTACCTGGGGTGGCAGAGGTGTGCCTGGGGATTATCGGAGGTGTGCCAGTGTCGGAGGGTGTGCCTGGGGTTTCTGAGGTGTGCATGGGGTATCAGAGGTGTGTGGGTGGGGTGTGCCTGGGTGTCAGGGGTGTGACTGGGAGTGTGTTGGAGGTGTAACTGGGGAATGTCAGAGGTGTGCCAGGGGGTGTCAGTGGTGTGCCTCAGGTGTCTGAGGTGTGCCTGGGGAGTGTCTGATTGTAACCTGGGGAGTGTCTCAGAGTGAAATGGGAGAGTCCAGGAGTGCCTGGGAGTGTGAGACGTGTGCCTGGGGTGTGAGAGGTGTGCCTGGGGTGTCTGAGGGTGTGGTGGGGAGTATCAGAGGTGTGCCTGGGGAATGTCAGGGGTGTGCCAGAAGTGTGTGGGGCTGTACCTGGGCGTGTCAGGAGGTGCACCTGGGTGTCAGAGGTGTGCCTGGGGTGTCAGAGGTGTGCCTGGGGTGTCAGGGGTGTGCACCGGGGTGTCAGGGGTGCAACTGGAGTGAAGGAGGTGTGGCTGGGGTGTCACAGGTGTGCAAGTGTCAGGAGAATATCTGGCAGTGTCTGGTTGTGCCTGGGGTGTCTGGGGTGTGCCTGGGTGTCAGGGGAGAACTAGGAAGTGTGGAGATGTGCCTGGGATGTTGGGGTGTGACAGAGTGTCAGAGGGTACCTAGGGTTTCAGAGGTGTGCCTGGGAATATCAGAGGTGCCTGGGGAATATCGGAGGTTTGCCTGGGGTGACGGAGATGTACCTAGTAGTGTCGGAGGCGTGCCTGGGGAGTGTCAGAGGTGTGCCTGAGGTGTCAGATGTGTGCTTGGGGAGTGTCAGAGGTCTGCAAGGGAATTGGACAGTGTGCCTGGGAGTGTCAGAGGTGTGCCAGGGTATCATGGGTGTGCCTGGGGTGTCAGGAGTGTGCCTGGGAGTGTCAGGGTGTAACTGGAAGTGTCTGAGGTGTGGCACAAGTGTCAAGGTGTGCCAGTGTCAAGGTGTGCCCTTGAGAGTGTGGAGGTTTTCCTGAGGTCAGGGGTGGCCGAGTGTCAAATGTGGCTGGGGTGTGCAGAGGGTGTGCCTGGGAGTGTCAGAGGGTACCTGGGAGTGTCAGACGAGTCCTGGGAGTTCAGGGGGGTGCAGAGTGTCAGAGGTGTGCCTTGGGTGTCTGGGGTGTGCCAGGGGTGTCTGGGGTGTGCCAGGGGTATCAGAGTATCTTGGGTGTCAGAGGTGTGCCAGGGGTGTCAGAGGTGTGCCTGGGGTGTCAGAGGTGTACCAGGGTGTGTCGGAGGTGTTCCTGAGAGTGTGGGGTGTGCCTGGGAGTGTCAAATGTGTGCCTGTGGTGTCAGAGGTGTGCCTGGGGTGTCAGAGGTGTGCAGGGTGTGGGGAGTGCCTGGGGTGTCAGGCAGGTCCTGGGAGTGTCAGGGGTGTGCTGGTGTCAGTGTGCCTGGTGGTGCTGGGGTATGCAGGGGTGTCTGGGGTGCCAGGGGTTCAGGGAGTCTGGGGGTGTCAGGAGGTGCCAGGGGAGTGTCAGAGGTGTGCCTGGGGTGGCAGAGGTGTGCCAGGGGTGTCTGGGGTGTGCAGGGGTTCAAATCAAGAGTGTCAGGGTGTGCAGGGGGTGTCAGGGAGGTGTGCCTGGGGTGGCAGAGGTGTGCCAGGGGTGTCTGGGGTGTGCCAGGGGTATCAGGGAGTGTCTGGGAGTGTCAGGGTGTGCCAGGGAGTGTCAGAGGTGTGCCTGGGGTTGGCAGAGGTTGTACCTGGGTGTGTCAGAGTGTTCCTGAGAGTGTCAGGGGTGTACCTGGGAGTGTCAGATGTGTGCCTGTGGGTGGGGTGTGCCTGGGGTGTCAGAGGTGTGCCTGGGGGTGTCAGAGGTGCCACGGGGTGTGGGGCGGGTCCTGGGGAGTGTCAGGGGTGTGGGAGTGTCAGAGGGTGTGCCTGGTGGTGGGGTGTGCCAGGGGTGTCTGGTGTGCAGGGGGTATCAGGGTATCTGGAGTGTCATGGGTGTGCAGGTGTCAGAGGTGTGCCTGGCAGAGGTGTGCCTGGGTGTGTCAGGTGTCAGGGGTGTGCCTGGAGTGTCAGATGTGTGCCTGTGGTCAGAGGTGTGCCAGTGTCAGAGGGTGCCGGAGTGTGGAGGAGTCCTGAGGTATCAGGGTGTGCTTGGGAGTCAGAGGTGTGCCTGGGGGTGTCTGGGGCGTGCCTGGGGGTGTCTGGGGTGTGCCTGGGGGTGTCAGTGGAGAACCAGGGGTGTGAGAGTATGCCTGGGAGTGTCAGGTGTACCAGGGGTGTTGGAGGTATCTGGGAGGTGTCCCAGGAGTGTCAGAGGAGTACTGCAGGAGTGTCAGGGTGTGCCTGGGGTGTCAGAGGTGTGCCTGGGGTGTCATGGGTGCACTGGGGTGTCAGAGGTGTGCCGAATTATCAGAGGTGTGCCTGGGGAGTGTCAGGGGTGTGCCTGGGAATGTCAGGGTGCAGCTGGAAGTGAAGGAGAGTGTGACTGGGCGTGTCAGATGTGTAGAGATGTGGAGTCAGGGTGTCAGGAAACACTGGTGTCAGAGGATATCTGGCAGTGTCTGAGGTGTGCCAGTGTCTGAGGTGTGCCTGGGGTGTCAGGAGAACTAGGAGTGTGGAGGTGTGCCTGGGGTGTTGGGGTGTAACAAGGGGTGTCAGAGGGTACCTAGGAGTTTCAGAGTGTGCCAGGGGAATATCAAGGTGTGCCTGGGAGTATCGGAGGTTTACCTGGGAGTGTCGGAGATGTGCCTGGGAGTGTCGGAGGCTGTGCGAGTGTCAGGGTGTACCTGAGAGTGTCAGATGTGTACCTGGGGAGTGTCAGAGGTCTGCCAGGGAGTGTCAGAGGTGTACCTGGGGTATCAGAGGTGAACCAGAGTGTCAGAGGATACCTGGGAGTGTCAGAGGTGTGCCTGGGAATATCGGAGGTGTGCCTGGGAGTGTCAGAGGTGTGCCTGGGAGTATCACAGGTGTGCCTGGGAGTGTCAGGAGTGTGGGAGTGTCAGGGTGTAACTGGAAGTGACGGAGGTGTGACTGGGAGTGTCAGAGGTGTGCCTGGGAATGTCAGAGGTGTGCCTGGGGTGTCAGAGGAGTGCCTGGGGTGTTAGAGGGTGCCAGGGGAGCGTCAGGGGTGTACCTGGGAGTTTCAGAGTGTGCCTGGGAGTGTCAGAGTGTGCCTGGGAGTGTCTGGGTGTGCCTGGGGGTGTCTGGGGTGTGCCTGGGGGTGTCAGGGGGGAGCCAGGAAGTGTAGGGGTGTGCCTAGGGGTGTCAGCGGTGTGCCTGGGGTGTCAGTTGTGTGCCTAGGGTTGTCAGAGGTGTGCCTGAGTGTCAGACGTTGACTGGGATCGGGAGGTTTACCTGGAGTGTCGGAGATGTGCCTGGGATGTCGGAGGCGTGCTGTGTCAGGAGGTGTGCACAGTGTTAGGGGTGTGCCTGGGAGTGTCAGAGTGTGCCTGGGTGCCAGAGGTGTGCCAGGGAGTGTCAGGTGTGCCTGGGCTGTCTGGTGTGCCTGGGAATGTCAGGGGTGTGCCTGGCAGTGTCAGAGGTGTTCCAGGGAGTGTCAGAGATGTGCCTGGGGTGTCAGGGAGTGTGCCTGGGGTGTCACAGTTGTACCTGGGGAATATCGGAGGTGTTCCTGGGAATATCGGGCTGCATGCCTGGGAATGTCAGAGGTGTGCAAGTGTCACTTGGGTGTGCCTGGGGTGTCTGGTGTGCCTGGGGTGTCAGGGGTGTGCCTGGCAGTGTCAGAGGTGTGCCTGGGGTGTGTGAGGTGTTCCTGGGGTGTCTGGGGTGTGCCTGGGGTGTGTTGTGCAGGTGTCAGAGGTGTGCCTGGGTGCCAGAGGTGTGCCTGGGGTGTGTCAGTGGTGTGCCTGGGGAATGTCAGAGGTGTGCCTGGGGTGTCTGGAGGTGTGCCTGGGGTGTGGGGTGTGCCTGGGGTGGTCAGGTGTGTGCCATGGGTGTCAGGGGGTGCCTGGGGTGTGGGGGTGTGCCTGTGGGTGTCAGAGATGTGCCAGGGTGTCAGTGGGTGCCTGGGGTGTCAGGGGTGTGCCTGGGGTGTCAGGTGTGCCTGGGAGAGAAGTGTGCCTGGGATTGTCAGGGGGTGTACCTGGGAGTGTCAGGTGTGACTGGGAGTGTCGGAGGTGTGTCTAGTGTGAGAAGTGTGCCTGGGAGTGTCTGGGGTGTGCCTGTAGTGTCAGGAGGTATGCCTGGGAGTGTCAGAGTGTGCGTGGGGTGTCAGTGGTGTGCCTGGGGTGTCAGGTTTGCCTGGGATTGTCAGAGGTGTGCCTGGGGTGTGGAGGTGCCTGGGAGTGTCAGCGTGCCTGGGGAGTGTCTGAGGTGTATCTGGGGTGTCTGGGGTTTCCTGGAGTGTCTGGTGTGCCTGGGGGTGTCAAGGAGTGCCAGGGGTGTCAGGGCAGTGCCTGGAAGTGTCAGTGGAGTACCTGGGGTGTCAAGTGTGCCTGGGGAGTGTCAGGGTGTGCAGAGTATCAGAGGAGGTGCCTGGGGTGTTGGAGTGTTCTGGGGAGTGTCAGGTGTGCCTGGGAGTCTCAGAGGTGTGCAGTGTCAGGTGTGCGTGGGAGTGTCGTGTGTGGGGGGGTGTGGTTGTGGGGGTGGTGTTGGTGTGGGTGTTGTGGTACCTGGGGTGTCATGGGTGTGCCTGGGAGTGTCGGATGTGTGCTGTGTGGAGGTGTATCTGGTGTCAGATGTGTGCCTGGGGTGTCAGGGTGTGCCTGGGGGTATCAGTGGAGTGCCTGGGGGAGTGTCAAGGTGTGCCTGGGTGTCAGGGGTGTATGGTCTGAGGTGCCTGGGAGTGTCATGGGTGTGCCTGGGGTGTCAGGTGTGCCTGGGGTGTCAGAGGGTACCTGGGAGTGTTAGAGGTGCACCAGGGTGTCAGGGGTGTGCCTGCAGTGTCGAGAGTGTGCCTGGAGTGTAAAGTGTATCTGGAGTGTCAGGTGTGAGTTGTGTCAGGAGTGTGCAAGTCTGGGGTATACCAAGTGTAAGTGTTTGGTAGCAAGATGGTCAGTTGTGACCAGGGGTGTCAGGAGGTGTGCCTGGTGTCAGGTGTGCCTGGGTGTCAGGGGTGTGCCTGGGGTGTCGAGATTGAGACAGGGGTGTCAGGGGTGCCTGGGATGTCGGAGGTGTGCCTGGGGTGTCGAGGTATGCCTGGGGTGTTGGGAATATCTGGCAGTGTCTGGGGTGTGCCTGGAGTGTCTGAGGTGTGCCTGGGGGTGTCAGGGGAGAACTAGGAAGTGTGAGAGGTGTGCGTGGGGTGTGTGGGGTGTGACAAGGGTGTCAGAGGGAGTACCTGGGTTTCAGGGGTGGCTGGGAATATCAAGTGTGCAGGGGAGTATCGGAGGTTTACACCTGGGAGTGTCGGAGATGTGCCTGGGAGTGTCAGGAGGCGTGCCTGGGACTGTCAGAGTGTGCCTGAGAGTGTCCAGATGTGTGCACCTGGTGTCAGAGGTCTACCAGGGGAGTGTCAGGGGTGTGCCTGGGAGTATCAGAGGTGAACCAGGGAGTGTCAGAGGAGTACCTGGGGTGTCAGAGGTGTGCCTGGGGTATCGGAGGTGTACCTGGAGTGTCAGGGTGTGCCTGGGGAGTATCACAGGTGTGGCCTGGGAAGTGTCAGGAGTGTGACTGGGAGTGTCAGGGTGTAACTGGAGTGACGGAGGTGTAGCTGGGGTGTCAGGGGTGTGCCTGAATGTCAGGGGTGTGCCTGGGGTTTCAGAGGTGTACTGGGAGTGTCAGAGGTGTGCCTGGAGTGTCAGGGGAGAACCAGGAAGTGTAAGAGGTGTGCCTGGTGGTGTCAGCGGTGTGCCTGGGAGTGTCGTTGTGTGCCTAGGGTGTCAGAGGTGTGACCTGGGAGTGTCAGACGTGTGCCTGGGAGTATCGGAGGTTTACCTGGGAGTGTCGGAATGTGCCTGGGAGTGTCAGGCGTGCCTGGGGTGTCAGGGTGTGCCTGGAGTGTGAGGTGTGCCTGGGGTGTCAGAGTGTACCTGGGGTTCCAGAGGTGTGCCAGGGGAGTGTCAGGGGTGTGCCTGGGGCTGTCTGGTGGCCTGGAATGTCGGGGTGTACCTGGCAGTGTGAGGTGTTCAGGGAGTGTCAGCGATGTGCCTGGGGGTGTCTGGGGTGTCACAGTTGTACCTGGGAATATCGGAGGTGTTCCTGGCAGTGTCAGAGGTGTGCCAGGGGAGTGTCAGAGATGTTCCTGGGAGTGTCAGAGGTGTGCCTGGGAGTGTCAGAGGTGTGCCTGGGAGTGTCTGGTGTGCCTGGGAATGTCAGGGTGTGCCTGGCAGTGTCAGAGGTGTACCAGGAGTGTCAGAGATGTTCCTGGGGGTGTCAGAGGTGTGCCTGGGGTGTCAGAGGTGTGCCTGGGGATGTCAGGTATGCCTGGCGGTGTCAGCAGTGTGCCTAAGAGTGTCAGCAGTGTGCCTGGGGTGTCAGAGGTATGCCTGGGGTATCAAGGTTTAGACTGGGGGTGTCAGAGGTGTGCCTGGGGTGTCTGATGTGTGCCTGGGGTGTCAGACGTGTGCCTGGGGTGTCAGAGGTGATCCTGAGAGTGTCAGAGGTGTGCCTGGGAGTGTCAGGGTGTGCCTGGGGAGTGTCTGGGGTGCCTGGGAGTGTCAGGGTGTACCTGGGGTGTCAGAGGTGTTCCTGGGGTGTCAGGGTGCCTGGGAGTGTCTGGGGTGGCCTGGGGTGTGTGGGTGTGCCTGGGTGTCTGGGGTGTGCCTGGGGTGTGGTGTTGTGCCTGGGGTGTCAGGGGTGTGCCTGGGGATTGCCAGGGGTGTGCCTGGTGTCAGTGGTGTGCCTGGGGAATGTCAGGTGTGCCTGGGGTGTCTGGGGTGTGCCTGTGAGTGTCAGAGATGGCAGGGGTGTCAGTGGGTGCCTGGTGTCAGAGGTGTGCAGGTGTCAGAGGTGTACCTGGAGGTCAGAAGTGTACCTGGGGTGTCAGGGGTGTGCCTGGGAGTATCAGGGGTGTAACTGGGAGTGTCGGAGGTGAATCTGGGGAGTGTGAGGTGCCTGGGAGTGTCTGGGTGTGCCTGTGAGTGTCGGGTATAACTGGGTGTCAGAGTGTGCGTGGGAGTGTCAGTGGTGTGCTTGGGGTGTCTCAGGTTTGCCTGGGATTGTCAGAGGTGTGCTGGGGAGTGTGAGAGGTGCCTGGGGAGTGTCAGCAGTGCACCTGGGGTGTCTGGGGTGTGCCTGGGGTGTCTGAGGTGTGCCTGGAGTGTCTGGTGTGCCTGGGAGTGTCAAGGGTACCAGGGGTGTCAGGGGCGGTGCCTGGAGTGTCAGTGGAGTGCCTGGGGTGTCAGAGTGTACCTGGGGTGTCAGGGGGTGTACCAGAGAGTATCAGAGAGTACCAGGAGTGTTGGAGGTGTTCCTGGGGTGTCAGGAGTGGCGAGGTGTCAGAGGTGTACCTGGGAGTGTCAGAGGTGTGCATGGGAGTGTCAGATGTGTACCTGGGATTGTCAGAGGTGTGCCTGAGTATCAGTGGTACCTGGGATGTCAAGGTGTGCCTGAGTGTCAGGGGTGTACCATGGTCTGAGGAGTGCCTGGGAGTGTCATGGGTGTGCCTGGGGGTCTCAGGGGTGACCTGGGGTGTCAAGTGTACCTGGGATTATCGGAGGTGTACCAGGGAGTGTCAGAGGTGTACCTGGGAATTATCACAGGTGTACCAGGGAAGTGTCAGGGGAGTGGCCTGGGAGTGTCAGGGGTGTGACTGGAAGTGACGGAGGTGTAACTGGAGTGTCAGAGGGTGTGCCTGGGGAATGTCAGAGTGTGCCTGGGGTGTCAGAGGTGCCTGGGGTGTTAGAGGAGTACCTGGGAGTGTCAGGGGTGTGCCTGCAGTGTCAGAGGTGTAACTGGGGTGAAAGTGTCTCTGGGGTGTGTCGGAGGTGTGCCTGGGGAGTGTCAGTGTGCCTGGGGAGTATCACAGGTGTGCAGGGAGTGTCAGGGGTGTGCCTGGGAGTGTCAGGGGTGTAACTGGAAGTGACGGAGGTGGCTGGGAGTGTCAGAGGGTGTACCTGGGGAATGTCAGAGGTGTACCTGGGAGTGTCAGAGGGTGCCTGGGGTGTTGGGGTGCCTGGGGTGTCAGGGGTGTGCCTGCGAGTGTCAGAGGTGTAACTGGGGGTGAGGAGTGCTTGTCAGAGTTTCGGAGTGTGCTGGGGTGTCGGAGGTGTGCCTGGGGAGTGTCTGAGGGTGCCTGGGGAGTGTAAGTGTTGTACCTGGGGAGTGTCAGTGCTGGCCCAGGGTGTGGGACTGGGGTGTCAGGGTGTGCCTTGGGTGTCAGAGGTGTACCTGGGGAGTGTCAGAGGTGTACCTGGGGTGTCAGAGGTGAACCAGGGTGTCAGAGGGGTTGTAGGTGCAGGGAGTATCAAGTTGTACCTGGGAGTGTCAGGGGTTGTGCCTGGGAGTGTCAGGGGTGTAAATGGAAGTGACGGAGGTGTAACTGGAGTGTCAAGGTGTGCCTGGGAGTGTCAGAGGTACAGGTGTCTGGGAGGTGTTCAGGAGTCTCAGGGTGTTGGACCTGGGAGTGTGGGGGAGTGTCATAGGGTCCTGGGAGTGTCAGAGCAGTTCCTGGGGTGTCAGTGGAGTACCTGGAATGTCAGAAGTGTGCCTGGGAGTGTCAGAGTGTACCAGAGAGTGTCAGATGAGTACCTGGGAGTGTCAGGGGTGTACCTGGGAGTGTTGGAGGTGTACCTGGGGTGTCAGAGGTGTGCCTGGGTTGTCGGAGGTTTACCTGGAGTGTCAGAGGTGTACCTGGTGTAGAGGTTTGCCTGGGAGTGTCGGAGGTGTGCCTGGGGTGTCAGAGGTGTGCCTGGGAGTGCTAAGTGTGCCTGGGGTGTCAGGGGTGTGCCAGGGGTGTCAGAGGTGTACCTGGGGCTGTCTGGTGTACCTGGGAATGTCAGGGTGTGCCTGGCAGTGTCAGAGGTGTGCCAGGGGTGTCAGAGATGTGCCTGGGGGTGTCGAGGTGTACCTGGGGGTGTCACAGTTGTGCCTGGAATATCAGAGGTGTTCCTGGGGAATATCGGGGTATGCCTGGGAATGTCAGATGTGGCCTGGGAGTGTCAGGTGTGCCTGGGGTGTGTCTGAATTGTACCTGGGGAATGTCAGGGTGTGCCTGGCAGTGTCAGAGGTGTGCCAGGGGAGTGTCAGAGATGTGCCTGGGGTGTCAGAGGTGTGCCTGGGGGTGTCAGGGGTGGCCTGGGTGTCAGGAGGGTATGCCTGGCAGTGTCAGCAGTGTGCTAGGTGTGTGGTGTGCCTGGGGTGTCAGGGTATGCCTGGGGTATCAAGGTGTAACTGGGGTGTCAGAGGTGTGCTGGGGAGTGTCTGGGGTGTGCCTGGGGTGTCAGAGGTGTGCCTGGGAGTGTCAGAGGTGATCTGAGGTGTCAGAGGGTGTACCTGGGGTGTCAGAAGTGTGCCTGGGAGTGTCAGAGGGTGCCTGGGGTGTCAGAGGTGCCTGGGGAGTGTTAGAGGTGTACCTGGGGTGTCAGGGGTGTGCCTGGGAGTGTCTGGGGGTGTGCCTGGGAGTGTCAGGGTGTGCCTGGGGTGTCAGGGAGTACCAGGAGTGTAAGAGGTGTGCCTGAGTGTCAGCGGTGTACCTGGGAGTGTCAGTGGTGTGCCTAGAGAGTGTGCCTGGGAGTGTCAGAGGTGTGCCTGGGAGTATCAGGAGGTTACCTGAGTGTCGAGTGTGCCTGGGAGTGTCAGGCGTGCATGGGAGTGTCAGGAGGTGTGCCTGGGGTGTTGGGGTGTGCCTGGGGAGTGTCAGAGTGTGCCTGGGGAGTGCAGAGGTGTGCCTGGGGAATGTCAAGGTGTGCCTGGGGCTGTCAGGTGTACCTGGGGAATGTCAGGGGTGTGCCTGGGAGTGTCAGAGGTGTACCAGGGGTGTCAGAGATGTGCCTGGGGGTGTCAGAGGTGTGCCTGGGGGTGTCAGGTTGTGCCTGGGAATATCGGAGGTGTTCTGGGAATGTCAGAGCTGTGCCTGGAATGTCAGGTGTGCCTGGGGAGTGTCGGAGGTGTGCCTGGGGTGTCAAAATTGTGCCTGGGGAATGTCAGAGGTGTGCCTGGCAGTGTCAGAGGTGTACCTGGGGGTGTCTAAGGTGTGCCTGGGGTGTCTGGTGTGCCTGGGGTGTCAGAGGAGAACCAGAGTGTAAGAGGTGTGCCTGGGGTGTCAATGGTGTGCCTGGAGTGTCAGGGTGTGCCTGGGGGTGTGTCAGAGGTGTGCCTGGGAGTGTCAGGGTGTGCCTGGGGTGTCAGAGGTGTGCCTCAGGTGTCTGGGGTGTGCCTGGGGTCTGATGTGTATCTTCAGAGTGTCTGAGGTAAATGGGAGAGTCATGAGGGTACCTTGGGGGTGTAAGACGTGTGCCTGGGGTGTGAGGTGTGCCTGGGGTGTCTGGGGTGTGCCTGGGGTGTCAGAGGTGTGCCTGGAATGTCAGGGGTGTGCCAGGAGTGTGGGGTGTGCCTGGGGTGTGTGTGTGCCTGGGTGTCAGTGGGTACCTGGGGTGTCAGAGGTGTGCCTGGGGTGTCAGAGGTGTGCCTGGGGTATCGGATGTTTGCCTTGGAGTGTTGGAGATGTGCACCAGGGTGTCGGAGGCGTGCCTGGGAGTGTCAGAGGTGTGCCTGGGAGTGTTGGGGTGTGCCTGGGAGTGTCAGGTGTGCCTTGGAGTGCCAGAGGTGTGCCAGGGGAGTGTCAGAGGTGTGCCTGGGGTGTCAGAGGTGAACCAGGGAGTCAGAGAGTACCTGGGAGTGCTAGAGGTGTACCTGGGGAGTATCAGGAGGTGTACCTGGGAGTTTCAGGTGTGCCTGGGACAGGGTGTACATGGGAGTATCAGAGTGTGTCTGGGAGTGTCAGAGGTGTGCCTGGGGGTGTCAGAGTGTAATTCTGGGAGTGTTGATGTGGGAATGTCAGAGGTGTGCAGGGGAGTCAGTGCCTCAGGTGTCTGGGTGTGCCTGGGGTGTCTGATGTGTAACCTGGGGTGTCTGGGGTGTGCCTGGGGTATCAGAGGTGCTGCAAGATGTCAGGGGTGTGCCTGGGGTGTCAGGGGTGTGCCTGGGGTGTCGGAGGTGCACCTGGGAGTGTCAGAGGTGTGCCAGAATTATCAGAGGTGTGCCTGGGGTGTCAGGGGTTGTGCCTGGGAGTGTCAGGGGTGCAACTGGAGGTGGAAGGAGGTGTGCCTGGGGTGTCGAGGAGTGCCTGGGGTGTCAGAGGAATATCTGGCAGTGTCTGGGGTGTGCCTGGGGTGTCTGGGGTGTGCCTGGGGTGTCAGGGGAGGGAACTGGGAAGTGTAAGAGGTGTGCCTGGGGTGTTGGGGTGTAACAGGGAGTGTCAGAGGAGTACCTGGGAGTTTCAGAGGTGTGCCTGGGAATATCAGAGGTGTACCTAGAATATCAGTGGTTTGCCTGGGAGTGTCAGAATGCAAGTGTCGGAGGCGGACAGGGGTGTCAGAGGTGTGCCTGGGGTGTCAGATATGTGCACCTGGGGTGTCAGGGGTCTACCAGGGGTGTCAGAGGTGTGCCTAGGGTGTCAGAGGTGTACAGGGAGTGTCAGAGGGTGCCTGGGGTGTCAGAGGTGTACCTGGGGTATCAGGTGTGCCTGGGGATGTCAGAGGTATGCCTGGGATTATCACAGGTGTGCCTAGAGTGTCAGGAGTGTGCCTGGGGAGTGTCAGGGGTGTAACTGGAAGTGACGGAGGTGTGGCTGGGGAGTGTCAGAGGTGTAACTGGGAATGTCAGAGGTGTAACTGGGAGTGTCAGAGGGTACCTGGGTGTTAGAGGGAGTACCTGGGAGTGTCAGGGGTGTGCCTGGGGGTTTCAGAGGTGGCCTCCTGGGGTGTCAGAGGTGTGCCTGGTAGTGTCTGGGGTGTGCCTGGGGTGTCTGAGGTGTGCCTGGGGGTGTCAGGGAGGCCAGTAAGAGGTGTGCCTGGGATTGTCAGCGGTGTGCCTGGGAGTTGTCAGTGGTGTGCCTAAGTGTCAGGTGTGCCTGGGAGTGTCAGAGGTGTGCCTGGGAGTATCGGAGGTTTACCTGGGAGTGTCGGAGATGTGCCTGGGAGTGTCGGAGGCGTACCTGGGAGTGTCAGAGGTGTGCCTGGGAGTGTTGGGGTGTGCCTGGGGAGTGTCAGGGTGTGCCTGGGGTGCCGGTGTGCCAGGGGTGTCAGAGGTGTGCCTGGGGCTGTCTGGTGTGCCTGGGGAATGTCAGGGGTGTGCCTGGCAGTATCAGAGGTGTGCCAGGAGTGTCAGAGATGTGCCTGGAGTGTCAGGAGGTGTGCAGGGGTGTGCAGTTTGTCCGCAGGAATATCAGGTGCTGGGAATATCAGGGCTGTGCCTGGGAATGTCGAGGTGTGCCTGGGTGTCAGGTGTGCCGGGGTGTCTGTTTGTGCCTGGGATGTCAGAGGTGTGCGTGGCAGTGTCAGGTGTGCCAGGAGTGTCAGAGATGTTCCTGGGTGTCAGGAGGTGTGCCTGGGGTGTCAGAGGTGTGCCTGGGTGTCAGGGGTATGCCTGGCAGTGTCAGCAGTGTGCCTGAGAGTGTCAGCGGTGTGGACAGGAGTGTCAGGGTATGCCGGAGTATCAAAAGTGTGACTGGGAGTGTCAGAGGTGTGCCTGGGAGTGTCTGGGGGTGTGCAGTGTCAGACGTGTACCTGAGTGTCAGGTCAGTGATCCTGAGAGTGTCAGAGTGTACCTGGGAGTGTCAGAAGTGTACCTGGGAGTGTCAGGGGGTGTACCTGGGGTATCGGAGGTTTACCTGGGAGTGTCAGGTGTACCTGGGGAGTGTGGAGGCGTACCTGGGGTGTCAGAGGTGTACCTGGGAGTGTCAGGAGGTGTACCTGGGGTGTCACAGTTGTACCTGGGAATATCGGAGTGTTCCTGGGAATATCGGAGCTGTACCTGGGAATGTCAGAGGTGTACCTGCAAGTGTCGGAGGGGTGTACCTGGGGGTGTCACAATTGTACCTGGGAATGTGTCAGAGGTGTACCAGGAAATTGTCAGAGGTGTACCTGGGGCATCTGTGTACCTGGGAATGTCAGAGTGTACCTGGCAGTGTCAGCGGTGTACCAGGGAGTGTCAGAGATGTACCTGGGTGTGTCAGAGGTGTACCTGGGGGTGTCACAGTTGTACCTGGGAATATCGGAGGTGTTCCTGGGAATATCGGAGCTGTACCTGGGAATGTCAGAGGTGTACCTGGGAGTGTCAGAAGTGTACCTGGAAGTGTCACAGGAGTACCTGGGAGTGTCATGGGTGTACCTGGGTGTATCGGAGGGTGTGCCTCGGAGTGTCAGGGGAGAACCAGGAAGTGTAAGAGGTGTACCTGGGAGTGTCAGCGGTGTACCTGGGAGTGTCAGTGGTGTACCTAGGAATGTCAGAGGTGTACCTGGGGTGATAGACATTGTGCCTGGGAGTGTCAGAGGTGTACCTGGGGGTGTCACAGTTGTACCTGGGAATATCGGAGGGTGTTCCTGGGAATATCGGAGCTGTACCTGGGAATGTCAGAGGTGTACCTGGGAGTGTCGAAGTGTACCTGGAAGTGTCTGGGAGTACCTGGGAGTGTCAGCGGTACCTGCAAGTGTCAGTGGTGTACTAGGAATGTCAGAGGTGTACCTGGGAGTGTCAGACGTGTACCTGGGGTGTCAGGGTGTACCTGGGGTGTCACAGTTGTACCTGGGGTGTCAGGCGTGTGCCTGGGAGTGTCAGTGGTGTACCTAGGAATGTCAGAGGTGTGCCTGGGAGTGTCAAGTGTACCTGGGAGTGTCAGGGGTGTACCTGGGAGTATCAGGAGTTTGCCTGGGGTGTCGGAGATGTACCTGGGAGTGTCCGGAGGCGTACCTGGAGTGTCAGAGGTGTACCTGGGAGTGTCAGAGGTGTACCTGGGGTGTCTGGTGTACCTGGGAATATCGGAGGTGTTCTGGGAATATCGGAGCTGTACCTGGGGTGTCGGAGGAGGTGTACCTGGGGCTGTCACAATTGTGCCTGAAGATGTCAGGGGTGTACCTGGCAGTGTCAGCGTGTACCAGAAGTGTCAGAGATGTACCTGGGTGTGTCAGAGGTGTACCTGGGGTGGCTGGGTGTACCTGGGAATATCGGAGGTGTTCCTGGGAATATCAGGCTGTACCTGGGAATGTCAAGAGGTGTACCTGGGAGTGTCAGAGTGTGCCTGGAGGTGTGGGGTGCCTGGGGGTGTCATGGGTGTGTACCTGGGTGTATCGGAGGTGTGCCTCAGGTGTCAGGGAGAACCAGGAAGTGTAAGAGGTGTACCTGGAAGTGTCACAGGAGTACCTGGGAGTGTCAGGGTGTACCTGGCAGTGTCAGCAGGTGTACCAGGGAGTGTCAGAGATGTGCCTGGGTGTGTCAGAGTGTACCTGGGGTGTCACAGTTGTACCTGGGAATATCGGAGAGTCACAGGAATATCAGGCTGTACCTGGGAGGAATGTCAGAGGTGTGCCTGGGGTGTCAGAAGTGTGCCTGGAGTGTCACAGGAGTACCTGGGGTGTCAGCGGTGTACCTGGGGAGTGTCAGTGGTGTGCCTAGGAATGTTTGGAGGTGTACCTGGGAGTGTCAGACGTGTACCTGGGAGTGTCAGAGGTGTACCTGGGGGTGTCACAGTTGTACCTGGGAATATCGGAGAGTGTTCCTGGGAATATCGGAGCTGGCACCTAGGAATGTCAGAGGTGTACCTGGGAGTGTCGGAGAGGTGTACCTGGGGTGTCACATTTGTACTTGGGAATGTCAGAGGTGTACGTGGCAGTGTCAGAGGTGTACCAGGGTGTCAGAGTGTTCCTGGGAGTGTCAGAGGTGTACCTGGGAGTGTCAGGGGGTGCCTGGGGTGTCAGAGGTATGCCTGGCAGTGTCAGCAGTGTGCCTGAGTGTCAGCGGTGTGGCACAGGGAGTGTCAGGGGTATGCCTGGGGTGTCAAAGGTGTGGCTTTAAAATTGTCAGAGGTGTACCTGGGTGTCTGGGTGTGCCTGGGAGTGTCAGACGTGTGCAAGTGTCAGAGGAGGTGATCACCAGAGAGTGTCAGAGAGATTGTACCTGGGAGTGTCAGAAGAAGTGTACCTGGGAGTGTCAGGGGTGTGCAGAGTATCGGGAGGTTTGCAGAATTGTGTGTCAGGAGATGTGCCTGGGAGTGTCGGAGGCGTACCTGGGAGTGTCAGAGGTGTACTGGGAGTGTCAGAGGTGTACCTGGGGGTGTCACAGTTGTACCTGGGAATATCGGAGGTGTTCCTGGGAATATCAGACTGTGCAAATTGTCAGTGTGCCTGGGGTGTCTGGTGTACCTGGGAATGTCAGAGGTGTGCCAAAGGGATAAAGGGTGTACCTGGGGCTGTCTGGTGTACTGGGAATGTCAGGGGTGTGCCTGGCAGTGTCAGAGGTGTACCAGGGGTGTCGAGATGTGCCTGGGTGTGTCAGAGGTGTACCTGGGGGTGTCTGATTTGTACACAGAATATCGGGAGGTGTTCCTAGAATATCGGAGCTGTACCTGGGAGTCTCAGAGGTGTACCTGGGAGTGTCAGAAGTGTGCCTGGAATTGTCACAGGAGTACCTGGGGTGTCGAGGGGTGTACCTGGGAGTTTTCAGAGGTGTGCCTGGGAGTGTCAGAGGTGCCTGGGGTGTCTGAGGTGTGCCTGGGGGTGTGTGGGAGGTGTGCCTGGGGTGTCAGGAGGTGAACCAGGGGTGTCAGGGTGTACCTGGGTGTATCGGAGGTGTACCTCTCGGGTGTCAGGGAGAACCAGGAGTGTAGGGTATGCCTGGGGTGTCGGGTGTGCCTGGGGTGTCAGTGAGCGCACAAGGGTGTCAGAGAGGTGTACCTGGGAGTGTCAGAGGTGTACCTGGGAGTATCGGAGGTTTACACAGGAGTGTCGGAATGTGCCTGGGAGTGTCGGAGGCGTACCTGGGAGTGTCAGAGGGTGTGCCTGGGAGTGTTAGAGGTGTGCCTGGGAGTGTCAGAGGTGTGCCTGGGAGTGCCAGGAGTGTACCAGGGAGTGTCAGAGGTGTACCTGGGGCTGTCTGGTGGCCTGCAGGAATGTCGAGGGGTGTACCTGGCAGTGTCAGAGGTGTACCAGGGAGTGTCAGAGATGTACCTGGGAGTGTCAGAGGTGTACACAGGGGTGTCACAGTTGTACCTGGGAATATCAGGAATTCTGGGAATATCGGAGCTGTACCTGGGAATGTCAGAGGTGTACCTCAGAGGTGTGACCAAGTGTCGGAGGTGTGCAAGGTGTCTGGTGTACTGGGAATGTCAGAGGTGTACCTGGCAGTGTAGAGGTGTGCCAGGAGTGTCAGAGATGTTCCTTGGAGTCTCAGAGGTGTGCCTGGGAGTGTCAGAGGGTGTGCCTGGGGTGTCAGAGGTATACCTGGCAGTGTCAGCAGTGTACCTGAGAGTGTCAGCGGTGTGCTTGGGAGTGTCAGAGGTATGCCTGGGAGTATCAAAGGTGTAACTGGGAGTGTCAGAGGTGTGCCTGGGAGTGTCTGAGGGGTGTACTGGGGTGTAAGGCGTGTGCCTGGGGTGTCAGGGTGATGCTGAGGTGTCAGAGGTGTGCCTGGGTTGTCAGAAGTGTGCCTGGGTGTCAGGGTACCTGGGATGTCAGGGGTGTACCAGGGAGTATCGGAGGTTTACCTGGGAGTGTCAGAGGTGCACCTGGGAGTGTCTGAGGTGTGCCTGGAGTGTGTGAGGTGTGCCTGGGAGTGTCAGAGGTGAACCAGGGGAGTGTCAGAGGTGTGCCTGGGTGTATCGGAGGTGTGCCTGGGAGTGTCAGGGGAGAACCAGGAAGTGTAGAGGTGTGCCTGGGGAGTGTCAGCGGTGTGCCTGGGAGTGTCAGTGGTGTGCCTGGGTGTGGAGGTGTGCCTGGGGTGTCAGAGGTGTACCTGGGGTATCAGGTTTACTGCAAGTGTCGGAGATGTGCACCAGGGTGTCGGAGGCGTACCTGGGAGTGTCAGAGGTGTACCTGGGGTGTTAGAGGTGTACCTGGGAGTGTCAGAAGTGTACCTGGGGAGTGCCATGGGTGTGCCAGGGGTGTCAGAGGTGTGGGGCTGTCCTGGTGTGCCTGAGATGTCAGGGGTGTGCCTGGCACTGTCAGAGGTGCACCAGGGAGTGTCAGAGATGTGCGGGTGTGTGAGGTGTACCTGGGGTCTCACAGTTGTGCCTGGGTATATGGGTGTTCCTGGGAATATCGGGCTGTACCTGGGAATGTCAGAGGTGTGCCTGGGAGTGTCGGAGGTGTGCCTGGGGTGTCTGTGTGCCTGGGGAGAGGTGTGCCTGGCAGTGTCAGGGTGTGTCCAGGAGGTGTCAGAGATGTTCCTGGGGTGTCAGATGTGTGCCTGGGGTGTCAGAGGTGTGCCTGGGAGTGTCAGACGTGTATCTGGGAGTGTCAGGGGTGATCCTGAGAGTGTCAGAGGTGTACCTGGGAGTGTCAGAAGTGTGCCTGGGAGTGTCACAGGGAGTGCCTGGGAGTGTCAGGGGTGTGCCTGGGGTGTCAGAGGTGTACCTGGGAGTGTCAGAGGTGAACCAGGGGTGTCAGAGGTGTACCTGGGTATCAGGAGGTTTACCTGGGAGTGTCGGAGATGTGCCTGGGAGTGTCAGGCGTACCTGGGAGTGTCAGAGGTGTGCCTGGGGAGTGTTAGAGGTGTGCCTGGGAGTGTCAGAGGTGTGCCTGGGGTGGCAGAGGTGCAGGAGTATCGGAGGTGTGCCTGGGAAGGAGGTGTGCCTGGGAGTTTCTGAGGTGTACATGGGGTATCAGAGGTGTCTGGGATTGTCAGAGGGTGTACCTGGGAGTGTCAGGGGTGTAACTGGGAGTGTTGGAGGTGCAGGAATATCAGAGGTGTGCCAGTGAGTGTCAGTGGTGTGCCTCAGGTGTCTGAGGTGTGCCTGGGGTGTATGATGTGTGCCTGGGGTGTCGAGGTGTAAATAAGAGAGTCACAGGGAGTGTGCGCAGGGGTGTGAGGACGTGTGCCTGGGGTGTGAGAGGTGTGCCTGGGGTGTCTGGGGTGTATCTGGGAGTATCAGAGGTGTACCTCGGATTGTCAGAGGTGTGCTTGGGGAGTGTCGGAGGTGTACCTGGGTGTCCAGGTGTGCCTGGGAATGTCAGAGGTGTGCCAGGAGTGTCAGAGATGTTCCTGGGAGTGTCAGAGGTGTGCCTGGGGTGTCAGAGGTGTGCCTGGGGTGTCAGGGTATGCCTGGCAGTGTCAGCAGTGTACTAAGGAGTGTCAGCGGTGTACCTGGGAGTGTCAGAGGTATGCCTGGGGAGTATCAAGGTGTAACTGGGAGTGTCTGGGGTGTGCAAGGTGTCTGAGGTGTACCTGGAGTGTCAGACGTGTGCGGGAGTGTCAGAGGTGATCCTGGAAGTGTCAGAGGTGGCCAGTGAGTGTCAGAGTGTGCCTGGGAGTGTCAGGTGCCTGGGAGTGTCAGGGTGTGCGGGGTGTCAGAGGTGTCCTGGGGAGTGTCAGAGGTGCACAGGTGTCTGAGGTGTGCCTGGGGTGTGTGGGGTGTGCCTGGGGTGTCTGAGGTGTGCCTGGGGTGTAAGTGTTGTGCCTGGAGGTGTCAGAGGTGTGCCTGGGAGTGCCAGAGGTGTGCCTGGGGAGTGTCAGTGGTGTGCCTGGGGAATGTCAGGGGTGTACCTGGGGAGTGTCAGGGTGTGCCTGGGAGTGTGTGGGGGTGTACCTGGGGTGTCAGGTGTGTGCCATGGGTGTCAGAGGGTGCCTGGGGTGTCAGAGGTGTGCCTTGGAGTGTAGAGATGTGCCAGGGGTGTCAGTGGAGTGCCTGGGGAGTGTCAGGAGGTGTGCCTGGGAGTGTCAGAGGTGTGCCTGGGAGAGTCAGGAGTGTGCCTGGGTGTCAGAGGTGTACCAGGGAGTGTCAGAGATGTTCCTTGGAGTCTCAGAGGTGTACCTGGGAGTGTCAGAGGTGTACCTGGGAGTGTCAGAGGTATACCTGGCAGTGTCAGCAGTGTACTTGAGAGTGTCAGCGGTGTACTTGGGAGTGTCAGAGGTATACCTGGGAGTATCAAAGGTGTAACTGGGAGTGTCAGAGGTGTACCTGGGAGTGTCTGAGGTGTACCTAGGAGTGTCAGACGTGTACCTGGGAGTGTCAGAGGTGATCCTGAGAGTGTCAGAGGTGTACCTAGGAGTGTCAGAAGTGTACCTGGGAGTGTCACAGGAGTACCTGGGATGTCAGGGGTGTACCAGGGAGTATCGGAGGTTTACCTGGGAGTGGCAGAGGTGCACCTGGGAGTGTCTGAGGTGTACCTGGGAGTGTGTGAGGTGTACCTGGGAGTGTCAGAGGTGAACCAGGGAGTGTCAGAGGTGTACCTGGGTGTATCGGAGGTGTACCTGGGAGTGTCAGAGGTGTACCTGGGAGTATCACAGGTGTACCTGGGAGTATCACAGGTGTACCTTGGAGTGACAGGGGTGTACCTGGGAGTGTCAGGGGTGTAACTGGAAGTGACGGAGGTGTCCCTGGGAGTTTCAGAGGTGTACCTCGGATTGTCAGAGGTGTAACTGGGAGTGTCTGAGGTGTACCTGGGAGTGTCCGAGGTGTACCTGGGAGTGTCAGATGAGAACCAGGAAGTGTAAGAGGTGTACCTGGGAGTGTCAGCGGTGTACCTGGGAGTGTCAGTGGAGTACCTAGGAGTGTCAGAGGTGTACCTGGGAGTGTCAGAGGTGTACCTGGGAGTATCGGAGGTGTACCTGGGAGTGTCGGAGATGTACCTGGGAGTGTCGGAGGCGTACCTGGGAGTGTAAGAGGTGTACCTGGGAGTCTTAGAGGTGTACCTGGGAGTGTCAGAGGTGTACTAGGTGCCAGAGGTGTGCCAGGGAGTGTCCGGTGTGCCTGGGGAGTGCAGAGGTGAACCAGGGGTGTCAGAGGTGCCTGGGAGTGGCAGAGGTGTACCTGGGAGTATCGGAGGAGTACCTGGGAGTATCGGAGGTGTACCTGGGAATTTCTGAGGTGTACATGGGAGTATCAGAGGTGTATCTGGGATTGTCAGAGGTGTACCTGGGAGTGTCAGGGGTGTAACTGGGAGTGTTGGAGGTGTAACTGGGAGTGTCAGAGGTGTACCAGGGAGTGTCGGTGGTGTACCTCGGAGTGTCTGAGGTGTACCTGGGAGTGTATGATGTGTACCCTGGGAGTGTCTGAGGTGTAAATGAGAGAGTCACAGGAGTACCTGGGAGTGTGGGACGTGTACCTGAAAGTGTGAGAGGTGTACTTGGAAGTGTCTGAGGTGTACCTGGGAGTATCAGAGGTGTACCTGGGAGTGTCGGAGGTGCACCTGGGAGTGTCAGAGGTGTACCTGGGAGTATCAGAGGTGTACCTGGGAGTGTCAGGGGTGTACCTGGGAGTGTCAGGGTGCAACTGGAAGTGAAGGAGGTGTAACTGGGAGTGTCAGAGGTGTACCTGGGAATGTCAAAGGTGTACCTGGGAGTGTCCGAGGAGTACCTGGGAGTGTCAGAGGAATATTTGGCAGTGTCTGAGGTGTACCTGGGAGTGTTTGAGGTGTGCCTGGGAGTGTCAGGGGAGAACTAGGAAGTGTAAGAGGTGTACCTGGGAGTGTTAGAGGTGTAACAAGGAGTGTCAGAGGGGTACCTAGGAGTGTCAGAGGTGTGTGCCTGGGGAATATCAGAGGTGTGCCTGGGGTATCGGAGAGTTTTACTTGGGAGTGTCGGGAATGTACTGGGGAGTGTCAGGCGTACCTGGGAGTGTCAGGAGGTGTACCTGAGAGTGTGAGAGATATGTGCCTGGGAGGTCAGGGGTCTGCCAGGGAGTGTGTCAGGAGTGTGCCTGGGGTATCCAGAGGTGGGGCAGGGTGTCAGAGGTAGGTGTGGGGAGGTGTACTTGGGAGTGTCAGAGGTGTACAAGGGAGTGTCAGAGATGTACCTGGGAGTATCACAGGTGTACCTGGGAGTGTCAGGGGTGTACCTGGGAGTGTCAGGGGTGTAACTGGAAGTGACGGAGGTGTAACTGGGAGTGTCAGAGGTGTACCTGGGAATGTCACAGGTGTACCTGGGAATGTCACAGGTACCGAGTGTTAGAGTGCCTGGAGTGTCGGGGTGTGCCTGGGGAGTTTCAGAGGTGTGCCTGGGGAGTGTCAGAGGTGGCCCTGGAGTGTCTGAGGTGTGCCTGGGGGTGTCTGAGGTGTGCGGGTGTCAGAGAACCAGGGAGGTAAGAGGTGTGCCTGGGAGTGTCAGCGGTGTGCCTGGGGTGTCAGTTGTGTGCCTAGGGTGTGGAGGTGTGCCTGGGTGTCAGACGTGTGCCTGGGGTATCAGGTTTACCTGGGAGTGTCGGAGATGGCCTGGGGAGTGTCGGAGGCGTGCCTGGGAGTGTCAGAGGTGTGCCTGGGGTGTTGGGGTGTGCCTGGGGTGTCAGAAGTGTGCCTGGGGAGTGTCAGCGGTGCCTGGGGGTGTCTGGGGTGTGCCTGGGAGTGTCTGGGGTGCAGGTGTCTGAGGGTGTGCCTGGGGTGTCAAAAGTGCCAGGGAGTGTCAGGGCAGTACCTGGAATTGTCAGTGGAGTACCTAGGGGTGTCAGAATTGCCGGGAGTGTCAGGGGGTGTACCAGAGTATCAGAGGTACCTGGGAGTGTTGGAGGTGTTCCTGGGAGTGTCGGAGGTGTGCCTGGGAGTGTCAGAGGTGTGCACCGAGTGTCAGAGGTGTGCGTGGGAGTGTCAGATGTGTGCCTGGGGTGTCAGAGGGTGGCCTGGGAGTATCAGTGGTGCCTGGAGTGTCATAGGTGCCTGGGGTGTCAGGGTGTGCCATGGTCTGAGAGGTGCCTGGGAGTGTCATGGGTGGCCTGGAGTGTGGGTGTTACTGGGTGTCAGGGGTGTGCCTGGGTGTCAGAGGTGTACCTGGGATTATCGGAGGTGTACCAGGGGTGTCAAGTGTGCCTGGGAGTATCACAGGTGTACCAGGAGTGTCAGGGGTGTACTGCGAGTGTCAGGGTGTGCCTGGGAGTGTGGGGAGGTGTCTGGGGAGTGTCGGAGGTGTACCTGGGAATGTCAGAGTGTGCCTGGGGTGTCAGAGGGGTGCCTGGAGAGTGTTAGAGGAGTACCTGGGGTGTCAGGGGTGTGCCTGCGAGTGTCAGAGGTGTGCCTGGGGAGTGTCAGAAGTGTATCTGGGAGTGTCGGAGGTGTGCGAGTGTCAGTGCCTGGGGTGTCTGAGAGTGCCTGGGAGTGTAAGTGTTGTGCCTGGAAGTGTCAGTGCTGTGCCAGGGAGTGTCAGAGGTGTGCCTGGAGTGTCAGAGGTGTACCGAGTGTCAGAGGTGAACCAGGGGAGTGTCAGGAGTCCTGGGAGTGTCAGAGGTGTGCCTGGGGTATCAGAGTTGTGCCTGGGAGTGTCAGGGGTGTGCCTGGGGTGTCAGGGGTGTAAATGGAAGTGACGGAGGTGTGACACTGGGGAGTGTCAAGGTGTACAGGGAGTGTCAGAGGTACCTGGAGTGTCGGAGGTGTTCCTAGAGGTGTCAGGGGTGTGCCACCGGAGTGTCAGAGGTACCTGGGGTGTGTAGGGTCCTGGGAGTGTCAGAGCAGTTCTGGGGTGTCAGTGGAGTGCCTGGGAGTGTCAGAAGTGTGCCTGGGGTGTGGGGTGTGCAGAGAGTGTCAGATGTGTGCCTGGGAGTGTCAGGGGTGTACCTGAGGAGTGTTGGAGGTGTGCCAGAGTGTCAGAGGTGTACCTGGGGTATCGGAGGTTTACCTGGGGTGTCAGAATGTACCAAGTGTCAGGAGCGTGCCTGGGAGTGTCAGAGGTGTGCCTGGAGTGTTAGAGGTGTACCTGGGGGTGTCAGTGTGCCTAGAAGTGCCAGAGGTGTACCAGGGGTGTCAGAGGTGTACCTGGGGCTGTCAAATTGTGCCTGGGGATGTCACGGGTGTGCCTGGCAGTGTCAGAGGTGTGCCAGGGGTGTCAGAATGTGCCTGGGAGTGTCAGAGGTGTGCCTGGGGTGTCACAGTTGTGCCTCGGGAATATCGGAGAGTGTTCTGGGAATATCGGAGCTGTACCTGGGAATGTCAGAAGTGTACCAGAGTGTCGGAGACTACCTGGGGTGTCCAATTAGACACAGAATGTCAGAGGTGTGCCTGGCAGTGTCAGAGGTGTGCCAAAGTGTCAGAATGTTCATGGGTGTCAGAGGTGTGCCTGGGGTGAGAGGTGTACCTGGGAGTGTCAGAGGTATGCCTGGCAGTGTGGCAGTGTGCCTAAGTGTCAGCGGTGTACTGTGTCAGAGTATGCAGAATATCAAGGGTGTAACTGGGGTGTCAGAGGTGTGCCTGGGTGTGTCTGGTGTACCTGGGAGTGTCAGACGTGGTGCCTGGGAGTGGGGCATCCTGGTGTCAGGGGTGTGCCTGGGGAGTGTCAAGTGTGCCTGGGTGTCACAGGGGTACCTGGGAGTGTCAGGGGTGTGCCTGGGAGTGTCAGAGGTGGCAAGTGTCAGAGGTGCACAGAAGTATCTGGGGGTGTGCCGGGAGTGTGTGAGTGTCTGGGGTGTGAGAGTGTGCCTGGGGTGTCGGGGTGTGCCTGTAGTGTCGGGTATGCCTGGGGGTGTCAGAGGTGTGCGTGGGAGTGTCAGTGGTGTGCCTGCAGGAGTGTCTCAGGCCTGTGGTGTCGGAGGTATGCCTGGGAGTGTCAGAAGTGTGCGTGGGGTGTCGGTGGTGTGCCTGGGGTGTCTCAGGTGCTGCCTGGGAGTGTCAGCGGTGCACAGTGTCTGATGTGTGCAAGTGTCTGGGGTGTGCCCAGGGTATGCAGGGTGTGCTTGGGTGTCAGAAGTGCCAGGGTGTGCAGGGCAGTGCCTGGAGTGTCAGTGGAGTACTGGGGTGTAGGTGTACATGGGGAGTGTCAGGGGTGTACCAGAGTATCAGAGGTACCTGGGTGTGTCGGGGTGTGCCTGGGAGTGTTGGAGGTGTTCGGAGTGTCGGAGGTGTACCTGGGAGTGTCAGGGGTGCACCAAGTGTCAGAGGTGTGCATTGGGAGTGTCAGATGTGTACCTGGGAGTGTCAGAGGTGTACCTGGGGTATCCAGTGGAGTACCGAGTGTCAATCAAGGTGTACCTGGGGTGTCAGGGGTGTACCATGGTTCAGAGTGCCTGGGAGTGTCATGGGTGTGCCTGGGTGTCGGAGGTGTGCCTGGGGTGTCGGAGGGTGCCTGGGGTGTCAGAGGTGTGCCTGGGATTATCGGAGCATGTGGGAGTGTCAGAGGTGTGCCTGGGAGTATCCGGGTGTGCCTGGGAGTGTCAGGAGTGTACCTGGGGTGTCAGGGGTGTAACTGGAAGTGACAGGTGTAACTGCGAGTGTCCAGGGGTGTGCCTGGGAATGTCAGAAGTGTGCCTGGGGTGTCAGAGGTGGGGGTGTTGGGGGTGCCTGGGGTGTCAGGGGTGTGCCTGCAGTGTCCAGAGGTGTGCCTGGGGAGTGTAGAAATGTGCCTGGGGTGTCGGGTGTGCCTGGGTGTCAGGTGTGCAGGGAGTGTCTGGTGCCTGGGGTGTAGGTGTTGTGCCTGGGTGTCAGTGGTGTGCCAGGGAATGTCAGGAGGTGTGCCTGGGGTGTCAGAGGTGTGCCTGGGGAGTATCAGAGGTGACTTTGGAGTGTGGTGAACCAGGGTCAGTGAGAGTGCCTGGGAATTGTCAGAGGTGTGCACAGGAATTATCAGAGTTGTACCTGTAGGGGTGTCAGGGGTATGCCTCAGAGTGTCAGGGGTGTAAATGGGTGCGGAGGTGTAACTGGGGAGTGTCAGGTGTGCCGGGAGTGTCAGAGGAGTACCTGGGGTGTCGGAGGTGTTCCTGAGGTGTCAGGGGGTGCCTGGGCGTGTCAGATGTGTGCAGATGTCAGGGGTGTGCCTGGGAGTGTCAGAGGGTACCTGGAGTGTCATAGGAGTCCTGGGGTGTCAGAGGTTCCTGGGAGTGTCAGTGGAGTACCTGGGGAGTGTCAAAAGTGTGCCGGAGTGTCAGAGGGTGTACCAGAGAGTGTCAGATGAGTACCTGGGGAGTCGGGGTGTACCTGGGGTGTGGAGGTGTGCACAGGAGTGTCGGAGGTGTGCCTAGAGTGTCAGAGGTGTGCCTGGAGTGTCAGAGGTGTACCTGGGAATGTCAGAGGTGTGCAGAGTCAGATGTGTGCCTGGGAATGTCGGTGTACCTGGGGTGTTGGAGGTGTGCCGGGAGTGTCGGAGGTGTGCCTCAGGGAGTGTCAGAGCGTACCTAGGAGTGTCAGAGCAGTTCCTGGGAGTGTCAGTGGAGTACCTGGGGTGTCAGAAGTGTGCCTGGGGTGTCAGTGTTCCAGGGAGTGTCAGAGGTGTGCCTGGAGTGTCAGAGGTGTGCACCAGGGTGTCAAGGAGGTGTTCCTGAGAGTTTCAGGGGTGTACCTAGGAGTGTCAGATGTGTACCTGGGGTGTCAGAGTGTCAGAGTGCCTGGGGAGTGTGGGGAGGTCCTAGAGGTATCAGGGGTGTACTGGGAGCTGTCAGAGGTGTGCCTGGGGTGTCTGGGGTGTGCAGGTGTCTGGGGTGTGCATGGGGGTGTCAGAGGGAACCAGGGTGTAAGGGGTGATGCCTGGGGAGTGTCAGAGGTGCTGCCAGGGGGAATTGAGAGGAGTATCTGGCAGTGTGGGGTGTGCCAGGGGAGTGTCGGAGGTGCCTGGGAGTGTCAGAGGTGTGCCTGGGAGACAGGGGTGTGCCTGGGGTGTAAAATGTGTGCCTGGGAGATATGGGTGTGTACCAGGGGTGTCAGGGTACCTGGGGTGACAGAGTGTACCAGTGAGTGTCGAATCTACCTGGGGAGTGGAGGTGGGGTGTCTGAGGTGTGCCTGGGAGTGTCAGAGGAGAGCCAGGCAGTGTAAGGGTGTGCCTGGGGTGTCAGTGGTGTTGCAGGGGAGTGTCAGAGGTGTGCCTGGGAAGTGTCAGAGGTGTGCCTGGGGTGTCAGATGTGTACTAGGGTGTCAGGGTGTGCCTGGGAATGTCAGTGGAGCTCAAGTGTCAAGGTGTGCCTGCAGGTGTCAGGGGTGTGCCAGGGAGTGTCTCAGGGGTGCCTGGAGTGTCAGTGTAACCAGGGTGTCGAGGGTGTGGCTGGGAGAATACAGGGTACCTGGGAGTGTGAGGTGTGCCTGAGGTGTGAGAGGTGTGCCTGGGGTGTCGGAGGTGTGCCTGGGGAGTGTCAGAGGTGTGCATGGGGTAGCAGGGGTGTACCTGGGGTGTCAGGGGTGTGCCTGGGGAGTCAGGGGTGTGGAGGTGAGGGAGGTTTTAACTAAGAGTCCAGCAGGTGTACTGGAATGCCAGAGAGACCTGGGAGTGTCAGAAGTGCGTGGTGTGTCAGAGAGTACCTGGCAGTGTCAAAGGTGTGCCTGGGGTGTCAGAGGTGTACCTAGGAGTGTCAGGGGGAACCAGGAAGTGTAAGAGGTGTGCCTGGGAAGTGTCCAGAGGTGTAACAGGGAGTGTCAGAGGAGTCTGGGACTGTCAGAGGTGCTGGGAAAGTCAGAGGTGTACCTGGGGAGTATCGGATTTGCCTGGGGGCTGTAGGAGATGTGCCTGTGAGTGTCGGGCGTGCCTGGGGTGTCAGAGTTGTGACTGAGAGTGTCAGATGTGTACAGGTGTCAGAGGTGTGCCAGGGGAGTGTCAGAGGTGTACCTGGGAGTGTCAGAGGTGAACCAGAATTAACAGGAGTACCTGGGAGTGTCAGGTGTGGCAGTTTCAGAGCTGTACCTGGGGTGTCTGTGGGGTGTCAGATTGAAACCAGGAGAGGTGTACCTGGAACTGTCAGCAGTGTGCCTGGAATGTCAGGTACCTAGAATTAACAGTGGTGTACCTGGGAGTGTCAGAGGTGTGCCTAGGGAGTATCGGAGGTTTACCTGGGGTGTCAGGAGATGTGCCTACTGGGAGTGTCAGGCGTGCCTGGGGAATGTCAGAGGTGTGCCTGGGGAGTGTGAGAGGTGTGCCTGGGGAGTGTCCAGGGTGTGCCTGGGGTGGCAGGAGGTGTACTTGCAAGGGTATCGGAGATGGGAGTATCAGGTGTACCTGGGGTTCTGAGGTGTGCATGGGGTATTAGAGGTGTGCCAGGGGTGTCAGAGGTGTGCAGGTGTCCAGGGGTGTAACTGGGAGTGTGGAGAGTGTACCTGGGAGTGTCAGAGGGCATAGCTGGCAGTGTCAGCAGTGTGCCTGAGGTGTCAGCAGTGTACCTGGGGAGTGTCAGAGGGTATGCCTGGGGTATGAGTGTGCCTGGGGAGTGTCGGGGAGAACCTGGGGTGTTGGAGGTGTGCCTGGGGAATGTGGGAGGTGTGTGCCTGGGAACTGTCAAAATATTTTTTTTTTTTTTTTTTTTTTTTTTTTTTTTTTTTTTTTTTTTTTTTTTTTTTTTTTTTTTTTTTTTTTTTTTTTTTTTTTTTTTTTTTTTTTTTTTTTTTTTTTTTTTTTTTTTTTTTTTTTTTTTTTTTTTTTTTTTTTTTTTTTTTTTTTTTTTTTTTTTTTTTTTTTTTTTTTTTTTTTTTTTTTTTTTTTTTTTTTTTTTTTTTTTTTTTTTTTTTTTTTTTTTTTTTTTTTTTTTTTTTTTTTTTTTTTTTTTTTTTTTTTTTTTTTTTTTTTTTTTTTTTTTTTTTTTTTTTTTTTTTTTTTTTTTTTTTTTTTTTTTTTTTTTTTTTTTTTTTTTTTTTTTTTTTTTTTTTTTTTTTTTTTTTTTTTTTTTTTTTTTTTTTTTTTTTTTTTTTTTTTTTTTTTTTTTTTTTTTTTTTTTTTTTTTTTTTTTTTTTTTTTTTTTTTTTTTTTTTTTTTTTTTTTTTTTTTTTTTTTTTTTTTTTTTTTTTTTTTTTTTTTTTTTTTTTTTTTTTTTTTTTTTTTTTTTTTTTTTTTTTTTTTTTTTTTTTTTTTTTTTTTTTTTTTTTTTTTTTTTTTTTTTTTTTTTTTTTTTTTTTTTTTTTTTTTTTTTTTTTTTTTTTTTTTTTTTTTTTTTTTTTTTTTTTTTTTTTTTTTTTTTTTTTTTTTTTTTTTTTTTTTTTTTTTTTTTTTTTTTTTTTTTTTTTTTTTTTTTTTTTTTTTTTTTTTTTTTTTTTTTTTTTTTTTTTTTTTTTTTTTTTTTTTTTTTTTTTTTTTTTTTTTTTTTTTTTTTTTTTTTTTTTTTTTTTTTTTTTTTTTTTTTTTTTTTTTTTTTTTTTTTTTTTTTTTTTTTTTTTTTTTTTTTTTTTTTTTTTTTTTTTTTTTTTTTTTTTTTTTTTTTTTTTTTTTTTTTTTTTTTTTTTG
>NW_024732232.1:0-8889 GCF_018991925.1 Homarus americanus
ATGTACTGTACAGAACTAAACAAATAATTTTTTGGAAATACATTGTTTTTAACATTCAGTGCCATAATATTCTGACATCTACTGTTTAACTATAATCTGCCTACGCTACCGTTCACGGGATGAATATGGGTGCACAATAAACTAGCCGCTGTATGTGGCAAAATTCAAAAGCGGATCCCCGCCTTTTTATTACATACTAGGAAACATCTCACACTCACACACACGTATAGATGATCAGTAGGGCCCGGATAGTTATGCACTAAAAAACCATGAAATATGCATGCAAATATGCACTAAAAACAGGGGAAATATGCATTTATATGCACTAAAAATGTCACTTATAAAGCCAAGAATGCAGGTTATACGGAAACAAAATAGTTAATATAAACTAATGTTAATGTTTATTAAGCAATATACGTAATGTATTTAACATATATATGTGAAAGTGCTTCAAAAAATATATATGAACATGCATTTACATTTACATTACATCTCCCAACACACCAAAAATAAGATTCACAATACACCGTTGCTCAACATCAGTGGTTTCATCGAGTGACACCCACATTTTCTTTCCACAAGCCTTTCTCCTTATGATTTTCATCGTGTCCTTGAACAATTGTGAAACAGTTCTTACGTAATGTTGATTCGTCAGGCACCTTTTTTCCAGTATACTGTTCCAGGAATGACTTTAGGCACTTGTTATTCAGTTTATGCAATGGAATATCCGCTGAAACAAATGCCTTGCACAAATCTGCGTTGAACTGGGAACGATCAGGCCCTGACTTACTGGAACATGCAAGAAGTAGTTGTTGCTCCTTTTGTGCACTATTGGACTTAACAGCTTCGAGTCGGATGTGCTTGCTTGTTTTAAGGTGTTGTTGGACTTGAAATTTCTTGCTCGCTGTCACTGGTGCTTCACAATATTTACAAAACAGTACACTTCCATCAGTAGTAAATGCATCAAATTCCTTTACATATGATCTCAGCACTTCATTTTGGTTTCTTTGTACTTTCGGCATTTTCACGAGCAGCAGAAGAGAGTAGCTCCACACAGCAGCACTGTTCCTGACTGACTAACTCACTAGTCCAATGAGTCATGACCAGGTGTGGAAACGACAGATTAAAGCGACGTGACCTCACCTCACTTCACCTAACCACACCTCACCTCACCTCCCAGTACCACGTGTGCTCATTCAGTGGCAACAAAGAGATACTGCCAGATGAATATTTTACCAAAATATGCATTTATATGCAGTTATCTAGGTAATATGCACTTATCATAGAAATCACGCAAAATATGCATTTGCATATGAAATATGCAAATGCATAACTATCCGGGCCCTAGTAATGACTCTTCCTGTCGCTAACGAGAATAACACGATCCTTAACGACTCACCCTTAACTCGTGATTGGTTCTTCCTCTATCAATCACCAGTACAGTATCTGCCGTCCGCCAGGTTCTGCTGCTATCGGCTGTTTCATCTGTTCACAGCTGTGAGGAGGTGTGTGTGTGTGTGTGTGTGTGTGTGTGTGTGTGTGTGTGTGTGTGTGTGTGTGTGTGTGTGTGTCTGTAATTATGTTAGCTTATGTTTGGTTAGTTATTAGTTGGAGTAAGTTGTTGTGGAGATTTTTCCGGTTAGGTTAAATTAGATTAGGTTAGTTATTAGTTGGAGTAAGCTGGAGTTAAGATTCTTCTGGATATACAAAACACTAAAGTTATTATCCAGCGTAATCCTCCCACACACCCCAGCAAAATGATTCACAATGGAGACTGATTAATGAATGCTTGTGTTGTGATAATAATTCCTCTTATTGATTAACGAACTTTAAATAAAATGGAACAAGGTTGAGTGGTGGTTGTTGAACTGATATAGAAATGTTAAGTGGTAGTAGATATAGTGTAAAATAAGTCATTGAGTGATACTGTAGTTGTGTAGTACCCAAGTTTGGTTCACTTGTATGTTACTGAGGAAATTATTCAATCAGGATTTTTTTACAAGGATGATTGGTGTACCTGAAGTTGATGATCGTTTTTTTCTTTTTTCTTTTTTATTATTATAATGGTTGCCCCTCCTGTAATGAGAATGGCCAGGCCCAAGGGCCACCTAGGCGTGAATTTGTTTAAGGTGTTGAAGCTGTCGCCAACACAACAACCACAACCTGAGTTAATGAGCTGAGTGACCCAGTGTCAAGGAATAGTCCGTGGCCAACTGCACTGGCTAACCATTACCCCGTAACACGACGCGCGAATCGATTAACATCCAGGTCCCCAATTACTGTTGGGTAGATAGAGGTAAATGACGCAAAGGAACTTGGTCATGGTCTCACCCTGCCCGGAAATGGAACCCGGGTTCATTCGCTTGCGAGGCGAGCAAGCTGACAATTACACCGTGTGTCGCCAACGTACACACACACACACACACACACACACACACACAAACACGTCTCCTGAAGTAGATATGAGAGAGAGAGAGATCTAATCAGCTTATTATCATCCTACACCAACAGGAAGCGACATACAGACATACAGACAGACACATCACAACCACCAAGTTTTTCTCAAATTAACATAATCTCTTGTCGTCGTGTCCGTGTGGCTGTCGTGTTTGTCAATCCAGCAATTTCTCTTCTTTCTTCTCTCTTGATTATTTCTTCTTTTATTTAATTTTTTTTGTTGATTTTCGTCTTCATTTCTTCATTTAAAATTTTCGTGATTTCTTTCCTTCCCTCTATCCTTCTTTCTTTCCTTCCCTCTATCCTTCTTTCTTTCCTCGCCATCCTCTTTATTTTCACCCTTCCATCATCTTTATCAGTTTTTCAATTTTCCGTCTCCTTCCTCCCTTCCTTTTCCTATTCTCATCTTTCCTTCAACCTTCCCTCCTTCATAATTCCTCTCCATCTCTCCCTCTACTCCTTCCTTCATCACCATCATATAAAATCATACTCGCTTCCTCCCCTCCCCTCCCTCCTCCCCCCCCCCAAAAAAAAATATTCATCCCAACTTAAAAATTCACGTTTCCTGGCCACTGAGATCACCTACCCTGACCTTACCTTTACTTTGACCTGACCTGACCTCTCCCGAATGATGCCTTATACCTTATACCCAAAACGATATATACCCATACACCAAATGAAACTCGAAGAGACTGACTATAATGTGTGTGTGTGTGGATATTAATCTGTTATCATTCAATCAAAAGTTTATAAGGTTTTACAAAGTTGTTTTCATTTTAATGTGGACTGGAGACCCTGTATAATATAAGTTGACTAATACTATACTTATGAGTGGGAGTAAACACTAATTCACATCTCTCTCTCTCTCTCCAGTCTATTTCCCTCGTCTACTCTCTCAATAATATCTTTCTCTCAATCTACATCTCTCTCTTTCTCTCTTTCTCTCTCCCAGAATGTCAACAGTGAGTAAATATAAATAACCACACGATTTTACAGAATAGGGATATATATGTGTTAGAGAGAGAGAGAGAGAGAGAGAGAGAGAGAGAGATAAACTAACCATGGGACCTGATCTATCACTCATTTGAACCTAACCTAACCTAACCTCAACTATGCTTACAGAACCATTCCCCTCCTTCCCCCCCCCTCGGCCCCCCAGCCCTTGACTGTAGGAGGAATGGGCGAGATAGGGCAGGAAAGGTCAACTGGGTGAGTATACACAAGGTCAACAGAGGTCAGGAGCCAAGAGGTACAGATCTCCGTGGGTCATGGTGGTCATAGTATATAACTGTACTGTAGAAGGTATTGTTTCTCTCTCTCTCTCTCTCTCTCTCTCTCTCTCAGATAACCCCCAAGTTTGTTATGACTCTTCCTGGACAGTGTATTTTTATCTTCAAATAGGATATGTTATCGTGTATCTCTTGTTAGAACGAGGGAACAAATAATTTATTGAATAATGGCAGGTTGAGGGAGAGGGCGATGTACTGTACAGAACTAAACAAATAATTTTTTGGAAATACATTGTTTTTAACATTCAGTGCCATAATATTCTGACTTCTACTGTTTAACTATAATCTGCCTACGCTACCGTTCACGGGATGAATATGGGTGCACAATAAACTAGCCTCTGTATGTGGCAAAATTCAAAAGCGGATCCCCGCCTTTTTATTACATACTAGGAAACATCTCACACTCACACACACGTATAGATGATCAGTAAGGAGGAGCCTCGACCTGAGCCCTGACAGAAAGTTACAGGTGTACTATTTCGTCAGGCCGCGGTTAGGAAGTATATGAGAGTGATTTTGGAAGTTATATTTATGTTCCATATAACATATTTATGGTTTAAGTGTGTGTGTTGTTACGACCGTGTCGTATTTTTCTATTTTTTTTATATAACATGCTTCCATGTTCCATATTATTCTTGTAATAGGCCCCTGTCTCATCAACAGAACGTATTATATAAATGGGTCAATACATCTGATATTATATTCAGATTCACCACCCTGTAACTTTCCACTGTCTATGAGTAAGACATGAGATTGACACGTGAGCGGGTAACTTACCCAAGAGGGCGAGACCCATAGCTCAGCATTTCTGAAAGCACGCACTGCGATGCCCCTAAGCTTCAGTAGCTCACCTCAACTCATATCGAAAGGACGTGACCAAACGTTTATCATACATAAACGCCGTCCCTTTCTCATTCACTCCTAGACAGTGAGACTTACGGTTGATATACACTCAGGAATTATATATACAACCTTTTATAATAAAACAAAGGAACTACCGTTTGGGTTTCGTTACTTAAAACCCAAATATAAATATGTGTGAACGGACTGGTTAATTGGACAAGCAGCCGATTCATTCTTGTAATGATGTGTTGTATTTACTATTATATAATCTAGTCACCTTAACCCTGTGCTGTTAAGGTTTTAACTGTTATTATTTGTTCAAACCCATTTTGTATTGTAACCAGTATTCTTTGTTCTCTATCGACCATCTGCATCGTTAAACGACCCACCGGCGGGTCGCGTGGCGGGAGCCGACCTTATATATAGGACCCACCATCTGACGGAGTTAGTTCAGTCCTCCTGTCATACAGTCCACATCCTTTGAGTGACACTCGTCACCTGTTACTTATACTTAATTTATTTGTGTTGTTCCTGTCGCCACCAATGTGGTATATCTATGTGAGTACCTATTTATGTCTCTGTTTGTGTCCATCAGTATTTGATTAGTTACATTTAAGTAATTCAGTGTTGTTTCACTTTAGGTAATTTCGGTGTTAGTTTTTATATGTTTATGCAGTGTTAACGTAATCCAATGCTTTATTATTGTTCTTTTGATGTTTCGATGTTTAGTATCATTTGTGTCTTAAAAGTTTCGATGGTGAATCAATTTGTTGTGATAGCCTACGAGGCTCTTTATTGTGTTAATATTTAATTAATTATAAATTCTTAGAGGTTTACTTTATTAATTTTTATTCCCTTTTAATTTACTTCACTTTTTTTTGTTTGGTTACGCCTAGAACCTGGATATTTAAGTAAATTAAGAGACGGCGTAACAGTGTGTGTGTGTGTGTGTGTGTGTGTGTGTGTGTGTGTGTCTGTCTGTAATTATGTTAGCTTATGTTTGGTTAGTTATTAGTTGGAGTAAGTTGTCGTGGAGATTTTTCAGGTTAGGTTAGATTAGATTAGGTTAGGTTGTGTTAGATTAGGTTAGTTATTAGTTGGAGTAAGCTGGAGTTAAGATTCTTCTGGATATACAAAACACTAAGTTATTATCCAGCGTAATCCTCCCACACACCCCAGCAAAATGATTCACAATGGAGACTGATTAATGAATGCTTGTGTTGTGATAATAATTCCTCTTATTGATTAACGAACTTTAAATAAAATGGAACAAGGTTGAGTGATGGTTGTTGAACTGATATAGAAATGTTAAGTGGTAGTAGATATAGTGTAAAATAAGTCATTGAGTGATACTGTAGTTGTGTAGTACCCAAGTTTGGTTCACTTGTATGTTACTGAGGAAATTATTCAGTCAGGCTTATTGTCTGACAGGTCTCGTCTCTCTTATGGCATTTGGCTGAATTAAGGTATTAAGTTTTCATAAATTTTAAACTATTACACTGTGGTTATATTACGACATATTAAACGATTACAGTGTTATATTACGACATATTAAACGATCACATTGTCTATATAACGACATATCACCAATAAAAGAAAATATATAGTTTTTGTATGTTTATCGCACTACATTATTTATGTGTTTCTGAATAACATAGCTGATTAATCAATGTTATTGATCACATATCACTTTAATAAGTATTTCAGCTTTCCTAACCTTATATAACATGTTTACCATCACGTGACACAGACAGACTCTCTCTCTGAGGTAAAACGGAGTTAGATACACGTCTCTCTCTCTCTCTCTCTCTCTCTCTCTCTCTCTCTCATGATCTGACATAACTCTTGGAAACTTCTGAATTAAACACCAGTAATATATCTTTGTACGATAGTTCCCCTTATGTTGTTAAATATGTATAAACTATTGAGAAATAATTAACAAAATAGTTACGTAACATCAAGTGTGTGTGTGTGTGTGCGCGCGTAATAAGGAGGACTAACAATCTTCACCTTACTGTAAGATCCTCCCACTTCACTACACATATCAACAGTAATCTGAAAATAAACCAGAGTAGAACATGTTCCCGCCTTGTTATCCTGTTAATTACGTTTGCGTGTCAATTGGTCGTTAATACCACCAGGTAACGTAATTACTAACGAAGTAATTTTATCTTCGAGGATTGTAATGCATGTTCCATTATTCTTAATTCCTTTGGCCAGACCACCAAATTGTTTCGCCCAGGTAATGATGATACAGGTGGACAGTTATGTTATGTATTTAAAAACGAAAATTTCATATGGTGTCGGAGTGTGTGAGTGTGTGTGTGTGTGTGTGTGTGTAGGTAGGTCAACAGCAGAGGTAGTGAAGCTTCTTGTCATAAACCATGTACACCTCCCTCCTATTCTGTGTATTACATGTTAGTTGTGTCTTTATCGTGTTGGTCATTTATCCCTTATAAGTTAACACCCCCCCCGGATTGTTATTTTGTTCTACTCATTCTCTTACACTTATTTCTCTACGTACTTAGGAGTCACATTGAGTCAAATCTTTTTCTATTTAATATTTCAGGTTTTACATATTCGTGCATAGGATCTTTACTCATTACTAAATCTTACCTTTATATATAGGACAATTTCCCCCATAATTACGAACTTTTACTTCAATGCATCAACGTTTTGTCCGTAAATTGTTTTTGGTTATTTCTTACACCCAAAATAATTAAGTTACGATTTATTTTGAAGTTCATCGGGAATGTAGTTTATAAATATGACCACTTGATTGTTAGGTTAGGTTAGGTTAAGTTAAGTTTGGCCGTAGGTATAGTGTCTGGCCCGGTGAGCGAGGTATGGCTGTGAAAACGGGTCACAGTTTTATTTATCTCAAGTTGTATATTTCTATTTTATAAACTAAAAAGAGTCAACAACATTTTCTTTATACACCAGTGTACAGTATAGTACGAGTATACAGTGTTGTGTATGGTGTATAACGAGGCCGAACGCCTTGACATAACGTATATATCAAACTACGGGAACTGTTTACATATAACATTAGGTATTTTCTTAAGCACACACCAAGATAAACGAAACTAAAGGAAGGTCAATTATAATACATTTTAACACTAACTCATAACTCTGAGGAGAGGGGCTAAAAATTATAAACTTTTCGTCCAGTGAAGGTTTTATGTGGGGGGTCGAGGTGGAGAGATGACAGACCACACAGGTCTGATGTAAAGGCTGTCATGTGTGACGAGGTGTACACACACACACACACACACACACACACACACACACACACACACACACAGAAATTGAAAAACAAAATTAGCCTTCAAACACCTTTTTAATACACCCTGTAACTCTCTTAATGTAAATAACCGAAATGATGTCAGGGGGATGTTTAGGGGAGGTGGTGTGACGTAAGGGGACGTAGGGAAGGGGAGGTCTCTGTGCGCTGGACAGAGGATAGGGGACAGTTGCACCGCCACACTGTTGTGTTAAGTAAGAAATACTCAAGATCCGAATGCTAATACTTACCATTTGGTTGTAGTGTCATTGAGATAAATAACATAACAATATTACAGCCTGTCTGCTATAGTATGTGGACATTAGTCATGCTCTTCATGTCAACTTTGGGATAAACCTGAGCCATGACGAAATGTGCCTAGGCATGAAGAGAAATTGTATTTATGAGTTTTTTTTTGTGTACGCTACAAAAATATACTATACAATATTAATAGTGAAAATATGTGTGTAATGATCAGAGGTGATGCATTTCCTGTTACGTAAGTGAGATTTGGTAAACAAGTAGAAAATTAGGTGATTGGACAGAAATGCGGCAGGCAAGACTATTGACTTTGTCTCACAATCCTAGGCACCACGCCACCGCCACCACCACACCACACTCCATAAAGCCTGGCACTATAACACCTTAGACTTTGCTTGAGGATAAATAAAGTGGTAGATTTTTTCCTTTGTCAGCATTTCATTGTCACTGCAGGACAGGTATTATTTACTCCACGTTAGGTGAATGAAAAGCGTCCATACTACACTAATTATCTATGTCAACGTTGCCGGGCACATGTATGGAGACAAATTATATCATTGTGGTCCCAGGCTACTGTGTGCACCTCATGTCTCACTGAGTAACTTAGAGGCTTCAGATTCACGTTCAGATACTCACGGGGGTTCACACCTCACGGAAAGAATGGATTGACAACGCTGAGTGTACTAGTCGGAAATGTCCCCAACTGTACATAAAAAAATGAGACACTTTGGTTATATAATTAGGGACGAGGGGATA
>NW_024732233.1:0-9918 GCF_018991925.1 Homarus americanus
GGTGACGCCTTCACGTCGACACTGCAAGCCCCAAGCTCCAGAAACGGGCTTGCATAATGCTGGCCCTCGATCTGGTTGAAGACACTGGGCTGTGTCTCGTCGCTCGCCTGCTGAACGACGAGACACGCACCGAGGCTACGGCCTCACGGCCCACAATACTGACAGACAACATCTATGGGTACCATCAGCCTGAGCAAGCTACGCCATGCAGGACCAGCGCAGCTCCCAGCTCCAGGCAGGGAATCAGGTCGTCCCCTTGGAACCCAGGCGAAAATCCCGAAAACCCGACCTGCAACTTCAGTAGCAGCAAACAACAGGCAACAAACAACTAGAGGTCCCAGTGGCGATGCAGACGACAGCTCCCTACGTTTCAGGACCTGTCAACTGGTCCCACGCACTTCCACTCCGGGAATGGATCCACCAGGTACCAGACAAGTAATGGCTGACCTCGACCCACCCGGGATCTGCCTCGCCGGTGTTTACCACACCATCGAGGACGAAACAGAAGTGACCTGACTACAAGTAGAGGAAGAAACAAGCAAACCCTGGGGGGCCCACCCAGGGAGGGATTCACCACTGTGAGGGTGTGGGACAGGACGGTCAGGGGTCTCGCCGACACTCACGTACGGAGGGCGAACTCTTGTCCGTGGACCCTGCCCTACACGCCATCCAAAGCGATGACACCCCAAGCAGTGGACCGGCTTTGATCCCGGCCGGGAAGGGCGGAAACTCAGATGGAACTAGAAAAATCCATCTGGACCACGACAGAAAATGAGACTCTACAGAGGAAACTCAGATGGGACTAGAAAAATCCATCTGGAATGCGTCAGGAACTGCCGCTCCACACAGAAGTTCAAGGGGAGGAAGTGAGGCACGCGACACACCGCGGCAGACCCCAGGACGGGACAGGAAACGCCAACCACCACATCTACTGCGTCGTCCACCCTGATGCTGGACACCGATTGGTGGAGGTGGTGACGGACCACCCGCCACCCGGGATCTCGACGAATGCTGACGAGTTTTTGTTTTTGCCATTGTATCTTGTTAATAATTTTTGCTACCTTTTAGTATGTACAAATATTTCTTTTTGTTCACAAGTTGTATTTTTCCCCAACTTCCCCCCCCCCTTTTTTTTAGCGGCCATGTATCTTATTATTATATGTTGTATGTGCTGCCCTGCGCAAGAGTTTAACAGTTGAAGCAACAAGTATGTAAATCTATTCCAGGCTTGAAGATACTGGAACCTAAGCAGAAATAAGCCAGGGCAAGCAACACCATTGCATAACCTTTCAAACCTCCGACTGTGTACCCTCATCTAACTCCCTAAAGTGACGCTCTCCGACAAGCTCCTGCTAAGGCGCTCTCTCTCTCCTTCATATCTACATTCACCTTTCCGTTTCCGTATCCTTAGACAGCCGCTTAGATATTATAAATATTACCAGACTATGGTAGGATGTGAGGTGCATACTTTACACAGCAGTAGCTATTTTTCTCAGGTTGGGCACTCGCTATTGTTATCCACTGTGAACAATTGTGTATGGCATGGAAGCTTTGGTCTTGGCGGGAGGTGTAGTGAGGGGTTGTCAGACCACAGCTTACATCGCGAGGAAAGCCAGACTTGACCCGACATTAGCCGAGGTCAAAAGTATAGGGTAACCCTGCGGTTGACCAAGGATTGTAAATCAGCCTAGCTCCCCTCCCATGTGACATGTGGCCCCAACAAAACATGTAAGAAGGCACCAGCCGACTCTCTTCCAATATACAATAACCTACTCTCTGAACAAAGGCCGGACATGACCTCACATTAGCCAGGTCAAATGTAACCCTTGGAGCCCAACTCAAGGGGCCACAAATCAACCAGGGCCTCTCGTGTCACACGGCCCCACCTGATGACTTCTCCTTACATCTCAGAAACTCCAGTCTGACCCGACATTAGGGAGGTCAAGTGTAGGGGAACTCTCACGGTTGCTCTCCCAATATACACACGGCCCCACCTGATGACTTTCCCAGATAGTTCTGAAAAGTCCAGACCTGACCTCACATTGGCGAGGTCAAATGTAAGGAGACCCTTCGCCGCCTCCCCCCCGGCCAGCTGAACCTGACGGCTCGCATCCCAATATATAGGACGTCCTGGTCCTCCCTCGGGGATTCGCAGAGAGGGAGTTGTCTTGTAACCAGGGAGAGCCAGCTACCACGTCCCCAGTCCCGCTCGAGAGAAGCCCACCACTAAGTGTAACGAAGTCTCAGCTGGGTCCATCGACAAAGTGCTGTCAACTCCACGTGTAACAGTAAGTGCTGGCTGTGTAGACTGTAGAAGTGCAGTGATCCCGAACCTCCCCAACGATCGACTTAGTGAAGTGCCCATTCTAATTGTGAGGTTAGGTTATACGAGAATACCATAGTCTATCATAAATTGTGTACGAACCCCCCTATTAATCCCCCCTATTGAACTAGTAAAATAAAGCTGTAACACGCATTGGTGTTTTATATACTACACTTGTACTGTGCCTGTGTTAATATACAGTGTTGACATCACACCCTCGAGACACGCTACCATTTCCTCTCGCTATAATACTCTACTACTATAAACTCCTAACTTACCTCTTCATGTGAGATTTTGTCTCATTACAGCCTTGACAGGGGCCTATAGCCTTGACAGGGACCTATAGCCTTGACAGGGACCTATAGCCTTGACAGGGACCTATAGCCTTGACAGGGACCTATAGCCATGAGAAGGACCTATAGCCTTGACAGGGGCCTATAGCCTTGACAGGGGCCTATAGCCTTGACAGGGGCCTATAGCCTTGACAGGGGCCTATAGCCTTGACAGGGACCTATAGCCTTGACAGGGGACCTATAGCCTTGACAGGGACCTATAGCCTTGACAGGGGCCTATAGTGACAGGGGCCTATAGCCTTGACAGGGGCCTATAATAGCCCGACAGGGCCTATAGCATGACAGGGACCTATAGCCTTGACGGGGGCCTATATGGCTTGACAGGGCCTATGCCTTGACGAGGACCTATAGCCTTGACGGGGCCCTTAGCCTTGACAGGGGCCTATTAGCCATGACAAGGACCTATAGCCTGACAGGGACCTATAGCCTTGACAGGGGCCTATAGCCTTGACAGGGGCCTATAGCCTTGACAGGGACCTATAGCCTTGACAAGGACCTATAGCCTTGACAGGGGCCTATAGCCTTGACAGGAGCCTATAGCCTTGACAGGGACCTATAGCCTTGACAGGGACCTATAGCCTTGACAGGGGCCTATAGCCTTGACAGGGGCCTATAGCCTTGACAGGGACCTATAGCCATGACAGGGACCTATATAGCCTTAACAGGGAGCAACAGAGGTCTTCAACAAACAGAGGTCACCAACAGGCAATAGAGGTCAACAACAGACAACACAGGCCAACAACAGGCAACAGAGGTCAACAACAAGCTAATGTCGTCAGGTTTTCTTCATATTTCCTGAATGTTCAGTTCAGGTAAAATAGTCAAGGTTTGGGGAAGTGATCAAGGTTTGGGAAAGTGATCAAGTTTTGGAGAAGTGATCAAGCTTTGGGAAAGTGATCAAGTTGTTTCTAAATATTGATCAAGTGAGTTTGAGAGAGAAATTTACAGTATGTTTGGAAAGAGTTTAAGATAATTATGATTCCATTTGTTCTTTCCTTATTAGTAATACTATGATGACCACAATATCATATAGATCGTAAAGAGAAAAATATATAACAGTGTTGATTACTGGTCATGGGTAATGAGTGCCACCGCCCTCTGTGTTGTGGCACTGTGGGCGGCCGCCCATGTCGTGACCCGAGACGTCAACAAAATGGCGGCGCCTGACCTCCTGTATCCCCAAATGGTCCTAAATAAGAATAATAAGATAAAAGGAAGAATAACTCTCTCGGGGTATTGGTGCTATATATCTCTCCATTATGTCCTGGGTTCGATTCCTGCACCTATATAGTCGTGAGAAGGGTGTTATCCAGCGTGACCCTACCAAACACCTCAGATTCCCTCCTGCACTAAACACTACACGATAAAATTAATAACAAAGTAAGTAAGAACAGACCAGCCGCCCGAACTAACAAGGTGGTAGTTGGTGAGAAAAAAATATTGAAGGTGGAAAGACGAACGTACGGACCAGGTGAGTAAATTAAGTCAATACTGTACACAAACCCTCGGCCCTACGTCAGGTATAAGTCTTGGCCCACGTCCACCATCTTAATTCATAGGTGTCAGACGGGTTCCACCAGCTGTCTCATAACTACAGGTAAGATACAGTAATTAACTTGTGACCCCGAGACTGATAGTACAGAGACGAGGCCGAAGGAGTACTGTACCAACACACACAAACACACCTCAACTCATGTTCAACAACCAACCTGGTAACCACAAACGAGGCCCCACCAACATCAAGATAGGTAACAACACTATTGACTATATTTCTTCTTTTAAATATCTTGGTGCCTCCGTCCCTTGTACCCTACCTGCCATACAACAGCTAACTCAGTTAAAAAAAAGAAACCACAAGAACACACAGCTGGTGGCCCAAGAGCCTCCACGCTAACATAAAACAAGACCCACTTTACACATAGATGTGAACAAATAACACCACCCTTTAAGAAACATAAATTAACACCCATTACACTAATGAATGTCTAACTAGCTTAGCCCCCCCCCCCCTCCCACCCTTGCCCCCCTTGAGTGGCGGGCGTCTGCTGCGTGTGGCCATCACCCCAACCAATCACCTCGACTCGGCTACTGTAGGTGGACAGCCCACCTGCTATCACCCCCTACTACTTTACTTCTCATTTCTATGTTTCCCTTCTCTCTCTCCTCTCCCATGGCAAAGTCATTTGCCACCGTTCCAAGTGTAAAGACTAAGCCGAGCAGAACAACTGAAGACAATTGTTGTGCAAGTATTGTGCAATTGTTGTGATTAATATAAAGTGAGAAGACTAAGGAATTGTAAACTAGTTGTGTGCTGACTAGGTAGTAGGTAGCAGGCAGCTATCAAACAGGGAGGTACTACCGCCTGAGAAGATATTGGAAGCATAATGTGTTGTCTAATGGTAGACCCTGCTGCCATATGGCATCACGAATATTGTGACCAAGTCCCAGGTTGCTGATCTGTCTTTCTGCCTCATTTACACACAATTGCAGGATCTCAATTGTTTCTCTTACTATTGACAACACAACATACTATACATATAGCATTTCTCACTATTGATTATTGTTTTTCTTTTCTTTATTATCATTATTACAGTGTTGTTATTATTATTATTTTATTTTACTTTTTATTATAAATTTTATTTACTATGAATTACTATTACTATTAAATTGTCGCCCCCCAGGCCCCGATGTGGGTCTGTGACCTGTGCCCGGGTGGGCTAATCCCCATAAAAAAAAAAAAATAAAAAATAAAAATACAAAATAAATAAATAAATAAATAAATATTGACAGTACCATAATAAGCTTTTATCGAACTATATTGTCCAGTACAAAAAATAAATCTTCCGCTGTCTTACTCATTCAAATACTAAGTCCTCTATGAGGGGAAGCAAAAATTGTGTTTCACTCCCAAAATCCGGGATATTTTCTGTAGGCTCTTGACTGTTCTCTTGTCCCACTGACAACTGTGCCTGTACATGGCTGTCTAATTCTTTGACCAGTTCTGTTGACTCATTGTTGTTTTCATTTCCCTCTGACATGGCCTGTGGTGTCGACTCTTCTTCCTTCTTTGTGTAAATCAATGCTTGCTTAGTCCAGTCCCATTCAAGGATGTACGGCTCAGTATCATGCAATTTCTTCTTCGACTTCTCAAACAGCTTCATCTTTCTTTTGCGATCCTCTTCTGGTTTAAGTAGTTTTCTTTTGCGGCCGGCCTGACCGGGGTGGACCGTGGTGTAGTCGATGCCCTTGGGCCATGCCACCCCAACGTAGCAAAAGCGTTGGTTGCCGTTGGGACCTTGACGCCGAGAAACAAATCCTGAACCCTTGAGATGCTTAGCAATGTTCAGCGACAATGCATAGGGCAGCTCCGTCTCCATGCAGAATTTATAGTAATTTTGAAAGAAATCATCCTTAACGACCATGTCATTTGGATTCCCAGTAAAAATCACTTTGGTCTTTACGTACAAGAGGAAGGAGTCCTTTCCCTTATAACTAGTCTTGAACTCCAACACAGATAAGAGAGACATTGTAATATCAATTATATGGTCACCTTCCATCCTGAGATGTCATTGAGGAGAAAAAACAAGACATAAATACAAAAATGATATAAAATAACAATTTATAGTAAGGTTGGAATTTGTGTCCAAGATCTATAGTGGAGACAGTGATATATAAGTGAAGATTTTTTTAATATGTAGTGATGATGGATGGTGTTATATGTAGTGATGATGATGGATGATGTTATATGTAGTGATGATGATGGATGGTGTTATATGTAGTGATGATGGATGATGTTATATATAGTGATGATGATGGATGGTGTTATATGTAGTGATGATGGATGGTGTTATATGTACTAGTGATGATGGATATTGTTATATGTAGTGATGATAGGGTGGTGTTATATGTAGTGATAATAGGGTGGTGTTATATGTAGTGATGATGGATGGTGTTATATGTAGTGATGATGGATGGTGTTATATGTAGTGATGATGAATGGTGTTATATGTAGTGATGATGGGTGGTGTTATATGTAGTGATGATGGATGGTGTTATATGCAGTGATGATGGATGATGTTATATGTAGTGATGATGGGTGGTGTTATATGTAGTGATGATGGATGGTGTTATATGTAGTGATGATGGATGATGTTATATGTAGTGATGATAGGTGGTGTTATATGTAGTGATGATGGATTGTGTTATATGTAGTAATGATGGATGGTGTTATATGTAGTGATGATGGATGGTGTTATATAAAGTGATGATGGATGGTAAGTTATATGTAGTGATGATAGTAAGCTTATATGTATGATGATGGATGGTGTGTTATATGTAGTGATGATGGATGGTGTTATATGTAGTGATGATGATGGATGGTGTTATATGTAGTGATGATGGATGATGTTATATATAGTGATGATGATGGATGGTGTTATATGTAGTGATGATGATGGATATTGTTATATGTAGTGATGATGGATGTTGTTATATGTAGTGATGATAGGGTGGTGTTATATGTAGTGATAATAGGGTGGTATTATATGTAGTGATGATGGATGGTGTTATATGTAGTGATGATGATGGATGGTGTTATATGTAGTGATGATGGATGGTGTTATATGTAGTGATGATGTTATAGTAGTGATGTAGTGATGATGGATGTTGTTATATGTAGTGATGATAGGGTGGTGTTATATGAAGTGATGATGGATGTTGTTATATGTAGTGATGATGATGGATGGTGTTATATGTAGTGATGATGATGGATGGTGTTATATGTAGTGATCATGATAGATGGTGATATATGTAGTGATGATTGATGATGTATATGTAGTGAGGATAGGGTGGTGTTATATGTAGTGATGATGGATGGTGTTATATGTAGTGATGATGATGGATGGTGTTATATGTAGTGATGATGATGGATGGTGTTATATGTAGTGATGATAGGGTGGCGGTAGTGATGATGGATGGTATATGCTTGGTAGTATTGATGGATGGTGTTATATGTAGTGATGATGATGGATGGTGTTATATGCTTAGTGATGATGGATGGTGTTATATGTATTGATGATGGATAATTGTTATATGTAGTATTGATGAGGATGGTGTTATATGTAGTATTGATGGATGGTGTTATATGTGGTGAGGGGATAGGGTGGTGTTATATGTAGTGATGATGGATGGTGTTATATGTTGTGATGATGGATGGTGTTATATGTAGTGATGATAGATGATGTTATATGTAGTGATGGTGGGTGGTGTTATATGTAGTGATGGTGGGTGGTGTTATATGTGGTGATGATGGATGGTGTTATATGTAGTGATGGTGGGTGGTGTTATATCTAGTGATGATAGATGATGTTAAATGTAGTGATGATGGATGTTGTTATGTGTAGTGATGGTGGGTGGAGTTATATGTAGTGATGATGGATGGTGTTATATGTAGTGATGATGGATGGTGTTATATGTAGTGATGATGGATGGTGTTATATGTGGTGATGATGGATGGCGTTATATGTAGTGATGATAGATGATGTTAAATGTAGTGATGATGGATGGTGTTATATGTAGTGATGATGGATGGTGTTATATGTGGTGATGATAGATAATGTTATATGTAGTGATGATGGATGGTGTTATATGTAGTGATGATGGATGGTGTTATATGTAGTGATGATGGATGATGTTATATGTAGTGATGATGGATGATGTTATATATAGTGATGATGGATGGTGTTATATGTAGTGATGATAGGATGGTGTTATATGTAGTGATGATGATGGATGGTGTTATATGTAGTGATGATGGATGTTGTTATATGTAGTGAGGATAGGGTGGTGTTATATGTAGTGATGATGGATGGTGATATATGTAGTGATGATGGATGATGTATATGTAGTGATGATGGATGGTGTTATATGTAGTGATGATGGATGGTGTTATATGTAGTGATGATGGATGATGTTATATGTAGTGATGATAGGGTGGTGTTATATGTAGTGATGATGGATGATGTATATGTAGTGAGGATAGGGTGGTGTTTTTTGTAGTGATGATAAGATGGTGTTATATGTAGTGATGATGATGGATGGTGTTATATGTAGTGATGATGATGGATGGTGTTATATGTAGTGATGATGATGGATGGTGATATATGTAGTGATGATGGATGATGTATATGTATTGATGGATGGTGTTATATGTAGTATTGATGGATGGTGTTATGCGTAGTGATTAATTGATGGATGGTGTGATATGTAGTGGTGATGGATGGTGTTATATGTAGTGATGATGGATGGGTGTTATTTGTGATGATAGGGTGGTGTTATATGTAGTGATGGATGGTGTTTTATGTAGTGATGATGGATGTTGTTATATGTAGTGATGATGATGGATGGTGTTATATGTAGTATTGATGATGGATGGTGTTACATATGTGGTATTGATGGTGGGTGTTGTTATATGTGGTGATGATGGATGGCGATATATGTGGTATTGATGGATGATGTATATGTAGTGATGATGGATGTTGTTATATGTAGTGATAGGGTGTGGTGTTATATGCTTGGTGATGATGGATGGTATTGCCATGTAGTATTGATGATGGATGGTGTTATATGTAGTGATGATGGATGGTGTTATATGTAGTGATGATGGATGATGTTATAGTAGTGATGATAGGGTGGTGTTATATGTAGTGATGATGGATGGTGTTATATGTAGTGATGATAGGGTGGTGTTATATGTAGTGGTGATGGATGGTGTTTTTTGTAGTGATGATGGATGGTGTTATATGTAGTGATGATGGATGGTGTTATATGTAGTGATGATGGATGATGTTATATGTAGTGATGATAGGGTGGTGTTATATGTAGTGATGATGGATGATGTATATGTAGTGAGGATAGGGTGGTGTTTTTTGTAGTGATGATAAGATGGTGTTATATGTAGTGATGATGATGGATGGTGTTATATGTAGTGATGATGATGGATGGTGTTATATGTAGTGATGATGATGGATGGTGATATATGTAGTGATGATGGATGATGTATATGTAGTGATGATGGATGGTGTTATATGTAGTGATGATGATGGATGGTGTTATACGTAGTGATGATGATGGATGGTGTTATATGTAGTGATGATGGATGGTGTTATATGTAGTGATGATGGATGGTGTTATTTGTAGTGATGATAGGGTGGTGTTATATGTAGTGATGATGGATGGTGTTTT
>NW_024732234.1:0-10690 GCF_018991925.1 Homarus americanus
TGGTGTTATATGTAGTGATGATGGATGGTGTTATATGTAGTGATGATGGATGGTGTTATATGTAGTGATGATGGATGGTGTTATATGTAGTGATGATGGATGGTGTTATATGTAGTGACGATGTATGGTGTTATATGTAGTGATCTTAAAAAAACTCCAACCAACCCAATCAGACACAGCCCAAAGCACACACGTAGAAAAGTCGTATTCCCTCCTATGATTTACAGCTATTTTGATCCTTAGGTTCTCTTTCATTATGGCTTCCTTTTCTCTACATTTAACCTCCATCCGTTACACCACACAGAGGTTGAAAAGTCGTATCCCATCCCACGTATTATAGCTAATTTTATCCGTATGCTCTCTCTCATTACAGCTCACTTTTCTTTGATCTCTAACTTTTCTAGGCTGTCCATTCTAACAAGGTAGGTAGGTAGGTAGGTAGTCCATTCTAACGAGGTATGCCAAACGTACGATATATCATAAAGTGGCCTAGCGAAAGAGCGGCTCCGAGGGCAGCGTTTTTGCTATCTATATATCTAAAACAAAGAAGTCTGTCTGTTTGTATGTATGGTGTTATATGTAGTGATGATGGATGTTGTTATATGTAGTGATGATGGGTGGTATTACGAACCACGCCATCTATTGTGTCATGATCTAACTACCCAGCACTGCCGAGCAACGCCATCTAGGGACGAAACCCGAGTATGACTAGTCTTAGTCACCACTCCGGGTTTCCTTTCTCCATATCCTGGTTGTTGCTTCACCTCCTCCAACTCTTCCTTATCAGCTCCGGATCGAGGAGAGTTCAGTTCACTCTGGGAAGTGACCACCCTTGGATTACCTATCCTGGAAACCTACTGCACAGTGACTACCTACCATCTTCTTCAATACTCAGCCCTACTCGTCAGACACTTCAGCACCGCACTTGAGTATTGTAACCCTATATTACCTCCCACCTCCACTTGCTTTAGATTGTTGTATGTTGTATAAATATGTATAAACTGTTAAGCCAATGTTGCGTATGTTTAAGTTAAGTATGGTTAAGGGTAAATTATAGAAAGCTGGATATTTTGTTAAGGAATTTATTGTACTTTATTATACACAACAAAAACTCGCATCCTTTGTCTACCCTTTTATAGTCCGATTGTCTTTGTTTGTTTAGTTTTTTTATTGTTGTTGCCTGTTGGGATCTGGGTAGACTTTTAATTATATTATTAAACCAGTTTCTAAATCCCCAACTCGTAACAGTGGTGTTATATGTAGTGATGATCTATATCTATATAAAACAAAGAAGTCTGTCTGTTTGTCTGTGTGTCCGCACGAGAATCTCGGAAACTACTTTACCGATCTGTAGTGATGATGGCTGGTGTTATATGTCGTGATGATGGATGTTTTTATATGTAGTGATGATGGGTGGTGTTATGTGTAGTGATGATCTATCTACATATATAAAACAACGAAGTCTGTCTGTTTGTCTGTGTGTCAGCACGAGAATCTCGAAAACTACTTTACCGATCTGTAGTGATGATGGATGGTGTTATATGTAGTGGTGAAGGATGGTGTTATATGTAGTGATGATGGGTGGTGTTATATGTAGTGATGATGGATGATGTTATATGTAGTGATGATGGTTGATGTTATTTGTAGTGATGATTTCATGATGTTATGTGTAGTGATGATCTATCTATATATATAAAACAAAGAAGTCTGCCTGTTTGTCTGTGTGTCCGCACGAGATCTCGGAAACTACTTTACCGATCTGTAGTGATGATGGATGGTGTTATATGTAGTGGTGAAGGATGGTGTTATATGTAGTGATGATGGATGATGTTATATGTAATGGTGTTGGATGTTGTCATGTGTAGTGATGATGGGTGGTGTTATATGTAATGACGATGGATGGTTTTATATGTAGTGATGATGGATGATTTTATATATAGAATATGAAAAGTATCCCTCTATTGTCATTGGCAACATGGATAAGAAATGTGAATGCTGCGGTGCAAAAAGTACAAACGAGAATCTGCTGGACTGTGCTGTTCACATGGGAAAGTACGACTGCCAAATTTGGAAAAACCACCACAGCCATTGAAGACTCTCATGCTGGAAACAACACCAGAGACAAAACCCTTCTTGGAAAATATACGGAAGTACAATTCATGCTTATAGATGACATCCTTTTTAACTACCAGAGTAGTTCGTGAGCACGGATATATGCCCACATTCAAAGTCCAGGGTCAAGTCTATCACAAAGCAGGATCCCTCTTATCACTGGTAGATGAGCAGGCAAAGATCCTCCAAATCTACTTCATGGGAGATCATGAAAAACAGACTACTATCAGGTGTGGCAACATTCAAGGTGTCAGACATGACATTGTCCTATCTATCCAAGAAATACTGCATGAGAGCAACACGTATGTACAGTCCTTTAAAAATGCTCTGGAAAACATGCCTTCTGACGAGTACAAAGTCAGGATCAAAACAGACAGCTTAATGCACTAGAGTGAGACAATGTGGAGGATCCCGGAGGGTGGCGTCCTACCGTGGCCTATATATATATATATATATATATATATATATATATATATATATATATATATATATATATATATATATATATATATATATATATATATATATATATATATCATGTAAATTCACAATGGAAACGTGGATAAGATAAATCTTGATAAAATCACACGGGAAAATGGAAACAACGGAGTACCTTAGCCTTCGTCTTTATTCAAGACATCTTCAGAGGCATGAGCATGGGTTTTTCTGCTCCTCTAGCCTGTATTTATATTGAGTTTTTTGAGTCTAGATTACTACCTAATATAGTGGACTTTATTCCTCCTTGGTATAGATATGTAGATGATGTTCTTTGTCTTTGGCCTAGAAACAGTGACCCATTGGAATTTTTAGACAAGCTTAATGATATTGTCCCAAGTATCACATTCAAAATTGAAAGAGAAATAAATGGATCCCTTCCATTCCTTGATATGCTTATCATGAGAAATGGCCAAAACTATAAATTTAAGGTATATAGAAAGCCCACACAGGTAGACAGTTTCATTCACTTTTTATCGAATCACCTTGAGGCTACCAAAATGTCAGTTTTTTCTGCTATGTTCCTAAGATGTCTGCGTATTTGTGACTCTGAATTTATTGACGATGAATTGAAACACATTCGTTCTATTGCACAGAAACTTGGGTACCCTTCTGTGTTTGTTGATCGTTGTTTTAAAAGGGCTAAAAAATCCTTTCATTCCTCTCAAACCAGACAAGTTCCTACACTTAAGAATATTTTGACTCTGCCCTATCGTAATGAATTTGTCCCGTTAGAAACATAAGAAACATAAGAAAATAAGGAGTCTGCAATTGGCCGGTTGGCCTGTGCATGGCAGCTCCTGTCGAGAGTTACTACCACTCTCTATCATCCATGAATCTATCTAGCCTCCTTTTGAAACTTTCCAGAGTTCCCGCACTTACTACAAAGTTGCTAAGCTTGTTCCACTCGTCCACCACCCTATTTGTGAACCAGTTTCTTCCTATCTCCCTCCTAAGCCTAAACTTATCAACTTGAATCCGTTGCTCCGGGTCTATCCTGCTCCGGATATTATAAGAACTTTATCTATATCCCCTTTATTGATTCCTTTCACCCACTTAAATACTTCTATCATATCTCACCGCACTCTTCGTCTTTTTAGGGAATGCAAGTTAAGTTTCTTTAACCTATCCTGATATGGAAGGTTTCTAAGTCCCGGAATCATTTTTGTCATTATTCGCTGCACCGACTCTAGTAAATTTATATCCATTCTATAATAGGGGCACCAGAACTGAACCGCATAATCGAGGTGCGGCCTGACTAACGCAAGATATAGTTGCAATAAGACCTCTGCACTCTTGTTACTTACACTTCTAGATATAAAACCCAATACTCTGTTTGCCTTATTTCGAACATTAACGCACTGTTTTCTAGGCCGTAGGTCCGGGCTTACAAGGAAGTGCGTTCTCAAGCTCGATGAAAGAGGGTTTTGTTCAATTTTGTGGGTGTTATCCAAATCACTCTGTCTGGCACGGCAACTGCCGACGATGTAGCTAAATTGGGGGACAGCATGAATATTATCGATCAAGCTGTATCTCAGCAGAATCGTGTTATATCTCAGACATTCCATGCGATTACTGCTTTAGAGTCAAAGGTTAATGCTATAATATCGGAAGCTAACCATATATCGATGGTTGTGTTTAAATTGCAGATTTCAGTCCCTACGTTAGAGTGGCTCCAATATTTTTCTGAATATTTGCATGCTGCGGAAGATTCAGTTCAGAATATCATTACTAATAAAAATGAACTAATTGACAGCATAGTAGATGCAGGGATAGGGCTTGTGGACGCAAAGCTTGTGCCTGTGCAGACTCTTCTTGATGCATTACAGATTGCCAAGTTGACGTATCACTTAACTCCTATTTTTAATGATCATGAGGTGGAATACTATTACCCTCTAATGGAGTCGACTCTCACGCACAATGCTATTCTTATCCACATACCTATGCAAAGGCAACATATGTTTAATGCATGGCATTTAGAACCCTTCCCCTGGTTTGTTAACGACACACTGTATGCTCTGGATAGGCCTAAAGAACTTTTAATTGTAGATGAAGAATATTCTTTATGGGCGTTGGATGATCCTAGGGTACTATCGCGGTGTAAGTCGTCATATATACACTTACACGTATGTCCAGCCTATATGTTCACAGTTATTCCTGCTGCAGAAGGGATATGTGAATTGGCGGTCATACAAACTAATGTACGCACAGCGCTTACGCAATGCAGCTATCGGCCAGTTTGTGTTAAAACTGTGTTTCACGCTCATCTCCATAATGTGCAGTACTTATTCTTTCATAATGACACTACTGTTATTTTAAAATGCCACGATGGTGGTAAGCAGTTAGTTGTGAAAGGTCATTACAAGGCTCCGGATTACTATAAAGACACTTGTAGTTCATTACGGACCTTGCCTACTCAACAGCATTTTGCCCTGAATTTAAATCTCACGTCTGATTTAATTCCCATGTTTCCTGTTATGAATTTTACTGTAAAAGAACTTCAGATCGTTTCAGAGAAATTAAAGGTTATTTCCTACTTGAAAGAGACCCAATTTGCTGATTTGAATAATAATCTGCCATTTTATTTTTCACAGGACTTTGCATTACCAAGTCTAACAATTCCCACAATTGTGTTAGTTTTGGCAGTTATGTTTCTGTTTTGTTATTATAAGTCAGTGTCATCCAGGTTGACAATTGTCCACAACATTCTAACCTGTAAGACACTTAAGTTTAGGACCCCTGTAGTTGATGAAAACCCTACGGTTTCAGAGTCCCTAGCTTAGTGTTTACATATATGTTTATAACATGGTTAGGGTTGTGTAGGATGTAGTCTGTGAGTTTATTTAGTCCTCACGGAGCTTGGGTGGTAGGTGACCGAGCGATGTAATGGCCCCTGTCTCCTCAACAGAAGTATTATATAAATGGGTTCATTACATTTGATTTATGTACTGATTCATCCCCTGTAACTTTCCACTGGCTATGAGTCATCATGCTCTTATCATGTGATTGGTAGCCTCCTTGGGGTGCGGCCACTGACTGTATGTCAGCACATGGGTCAGCTCGGATAAGCCGGCACCCACGGGCAGTCACACTCATAATCTCACATCGAAAGGACGTGATTAAACGATCTATTTACATAGTCGCCGTCCTCTCTCTTCACACTTATAAATAGTGGAAGTTACGGTTGATTTACACTCAGGAAATATATCAACAGCAGTTCCTTAATAAAAGGAAAAAACAGACAATTGGGTTTCGCTACTCTAACCCAATATAATATAAATGTACCAGCCTGATTAACTTCGACAGAACCTATAATTAACCAGCTAGAACAGGAGTGGGTTGTACTTAACCCCAGTCATAATACAGTATACATAATGACACCTAAACTACATACTAGAACGAACCTTAGAGAAAAAATAAACCATGATAAAAGAGGCGACTTAACCGAGTGTTGTTTGACTCTCTATAGGTCCTTAACTTATGCTTTAAGTCCTTGAAGCTTCATTCAGAGACCAGGGATGATCATAAACTTTTTTTGGCTGCTTCATAACAAACTGGTCAAACACACACACACACACACACACGCACTTGAGATATGTTTTTGCTGCCCCATTGTAGGTTTACTTAATTTATGGCCGATGTTCTCTTACGTTTTCTACCTCTGAGCTGTATTTTCTTTTTCTCATTCCCGTTTTCTTCTCTTGAGCTGCATTTTTATTTTGTCATTCCCGTTTTCTTCTTTTGAGCTGCGTTTTCTTTTTCTCATCCCCGTTTTCTCCCATTTTCTCGAGTTTCTTTTGCTTTCTGCACATGTCTGTATTTTCTGTCTCTCATAAAAATGACAGAGAGAGACAGAGAGACAAAGGAGGTAGACACAAGCAAGGAGAGAGACAAAGAGACAGATATGTGAGGAAATTACCCGCTGTCCCAGTATAAAGGTCTGGGTTCGGTTCAGGGTTCAGGTCCAAATTTGGGTCAGGTTGCAGACAGTGTTCTCTAACAAAATCGATAAGACGAGAGAGGTGTGAGACAGAGAGAGAAAGAGAGAGAGAGAGAGTGTGTGTGTGTGTGTGTGTGAGGCCTTCATGACACTCCTGCACAGTCATCAACCACCTAATGGCTCTATTTGACTCACCTGACATTTTTTCCTCTCCTTTTCATCCTTTTTTCCTGCTTGTCATGTACATAATAATACATAATACAACGTACAATGTATATCGTATACGCTTAGCTAACACATAGGAAGACACTGCCCTCATCTGGTCAGGTTGTGAGCGTAAAGCTGAAGTCGCACACCTGGCGGCCTCGTACGCTCGACATTTCGTAACAACATCTTGAAGGGAGGAAGTGGGGTCGAGGGAAAGGAGATGCTGAACTAGCTCTTCATCTCGGACACCCGTTAAAATGATTGTCTTAAGTTGTGTCTCTTCACAGACTTGAGAATGTCCGGGACAAACATCAACTTCCTCTGAACACCTTTTGAGCCTTACAAAAAATGCGTCAAAAGATTCTCCCTCAAGCTGTTTACATTGGAGGAGTTGTCTTCTCCTGAGTGCTTCGTTGCGCTGTCCCTTGAAGTGTTCCTGCAACTTGTCGAGCACGGCCTCTACCGTCAGAGTTGTCGTAGGAGGCACTTGAAGTGTGTGCTCGAGAGTACGTTGTGTCTCTAAGGACAAGCACATACGAAGCTGTATCATTTGTTTCGGCTGTGATAAACTTGACAAGTCAACCATTGTTGCGTAGTCTTGCCAACGTCGACGCCATTCCCGAAACATCTGATAAGAAGCGTCAGACATCAGAGAGGGAGGCATCTGTACAGCAGCCTTTTGAGGTGTTGTTCCGACTCTGGGAAATGAGGTACCAGTACCTCTAGTCGCATTAACATCAGTAGTAGCAGACGAATCTTGTATGGTAGATCGTTGTGGGGAGGCTAACAGAGAAATCAAGACTTCAAATCTGGCTTGATCCTCCTGTCTTTTAAGGTCATCCTCACGTCTACGTATCTCTTCGAGTTCTCTGCGTGTTTGTTCCTCTTTGTGGCGTCGTCTTTCAGACTCTTTGTACCTAATTTCTTCCTCTTCTCTCCTTGCAATATCGTTCTGGCGTCGAGAAGTTTCCATCCACTTTATCAGTTGAAGGAGATCTGTGGACGCATGCATCGCAGGAGAGCTGGCTCGCGACGAACGAGGAGATTCTATGGGTGACTCGGTGTTGTCACTGTGGGGAGCGTGGGGCGTAAGCGTGGGTGGGGAGAGGTCTCCCACACTAAAACTCGTAATCCCATCGTCCAGGGTATCGTTATGATCCCTGTGAGACATGCCGACAGCTTCTGTACTCTATCTGTGCAAAAGACCGGGTCAGCCCCTCGTAATCTATGCACAGAATTACAGAAGACTGACGTAAGTCACAAGAAATACTGTATAAGGTGAATGCGTGTGTGTGTGTGTGTGTCTGGCGGGAGGGGAGAGACTTGGCGCGCTGCCAGACGTAGGAGCGGCTGGGCAGCGTCGATGCTGGTCGTCAGTCACCCTCAGACCAGAGACGTGAGAGCACATACTATCGGGCCGCTCCCTTAGTCATCTGACCGCAACTTGCACAGACAATTATGATTAAAATACACAGCACAGCACTTCACAAAACACTTCACTTCACAGCACAGCACTGTACACAGTAGGGAGTGACAGTTTGGCAAAAGTTTTCAAAATCTAATTGCTTGGGTTGGATTATTTGTCTATCGGCCACGCTAATTCCGAATATGTTTGAGTTTTTTACATCATTGCATTAGAAGGTTTGTGGATACTTTTGGGTTTGGCATGAAAAACGCGAAAAAACTGTAAATAATAAAGGGACTGGCAATGTGGCACAACCTGTTAAAATCAAGTTATTGAATTGGATTATTCGACTACTGTGTACACTGGTTCATAATATGCTATTGTTTTACAACTCAATGCTCTACAAATTATGCCGATATTTTTGCTGCAAGTCACCACATACGTATATTTCGAAAACCAGGGCCCAATATTACCAACGGCGTGGATAGATTCCGTGGAATGAATTCAGGACATTCCCGCTCATGGAACATTACCAAACTCCGTATATGTGCCAATGGGAGGCCAATGGCAATATTTACAGAGTTTGTTGAGGCTCCCTGGACGGGAATGCCCTGAATTTATTCCACGGAATCTATTCACGCCGTTGGTAATATTCGTCCCAGGACTGATCAACGAATTCAGCCCAAGTAGCTTGACTTGGACAGTTAAGGACAAAATCTCAGTCAGTACTTTTGAATAAAATATTGTTCAATAGGTGGTGATATTGAAGTGCTGAAAGTTGTTTTTTCTGTGTTGTTTTGCAGTTAGTTCAAAGGGCCGCCACCAAGATGGGTCGTCCTAAGATTAGCAACACTCAGCTGCGCCAGGGTAACGATAAGGTGTTCGGGGTTCGGATGCCTCTGCCATCTAACAAGTTGCCTCTGAACAAGGAAGTTGGAAGTGCCCTGGCTTATGAAGCAGACGACAGCAAAGTGCACGAACGAGAGAAAAGCTTCCTGGCAGCCCAGAGGAAACCGGGAAGGGAGGGCTGCATTGATGGCGTTGACAAAATTGTGACTGCCAAGCTGAAAGAAGAGAGGGAGAAGGAAGCGAAGAGGGCAAAGAAAAGGGCTGAGGAAGAGAGGAAAACTGAGAAGATGAGGTCAAAGAGTAAGGAGGAGATGGAGAGGATGTCGTGTAAAGTGTCGGCAGTGGATGACAGTGCTCAGGAAGAAGATAGTGATTATAAGGATGTCAATGACAATGAGTTCAAGGCTATGGTCGACAGGAGAGCAAGATCAGAGAAAAGGAAAAGGGAGAAAGAAGCCGAGGACAGGATCGGAGAAACTGCTGACAGGTTCAAGGTATCCATTGGATACCTTCCTATACACATCCAGTACCTTCTCAGTCACCTTGTTGGTGGCATCCATATAATCAAAAGCATTTGTTCTTCTCCTTAACCTCTCGTTTTCTGCTTCATAAGCCAGGGCACTTCCAACTTCCTTGTTCAGAGGCAACTTGTTAGATGGCAGAGGCATCCGAACCCCGAACACCTTATCGTTACCCTGGCGCAGCTGAGTGTTGCTAATCTTAGGACGACCCATCTTGGTGGTGGCCCTTTGAACTAACTGCAAAACAACACAGAAAAACAACTTTCAGCACTTCAATATCACCACCTATTGAACAATATTTTATTCAAAAGTACGGACTGAGATTTTGTCCTTAACTGTCCAAGTCAAGCTACTTGGGCTGAATTCGTTGATCAGTCCTGGGACGAATATTACCAACGGCGTGAATAGATTCCGTGGAATAAATTCAGGGCATTCCCGTCCAGGGAGCCTCAACAAACTCTGTAAATATTGCCATTGGCCTGCCATTGGCACATATACGGAGTTTGGTAATGTTCCATGAGCGGAAATGTCCTGAATTCATTCCACGGAATCTATCCACGCCGTTGGTAATATTGGGCCCTGGTTTTCGAAATATACTTATGTGGTGACTTGCAGCAAAAATATCGGCATAATTTGTAGTGCATTGAGTTGTAAAACAATAGCATATTATGAACCAGTGTACACAGTAGTCGAATAATCCAATTCAATAACTTGATTTTAACAGGTTGTGCCACATTGCCAGTCCCTTTATTATTTACAGTTTTTTCGCGTTTTTCATGCCAAACCCAAAAGTATCCACAAACCTTCTAATGCAATGATGTAAAAAACTCAAACATATTCGGAATTAGCATGGCCGATAGACAAATAATCCAACCCAAGCAATTAGATTTTGAAAACTTTTGCCAAACTGTCACTCCCTAGTACACAGCATAGCACTTCATAACACTGTAAGTCTAGAAGCTTGTAGTAGTCTTGCCGTCTGAAGCTGAAGACTGAAGACGAGACGCCATTAACAGAGTCCGGGGGAAGGCTTGGTCCACTGTATCTCACTGAGAAATAATCACTGCGCCATCTAGCGTATTGCCAGATACCCAAAGAATGTTCTATATTACTGAGGGTATACACAAACACTTGTTGTCTTTAAAAGTAGGTTCTATTCTC
>NW_024732235.1:0-14950 GCF_018991925.1 Homarus americanus
TTGGCAATAAAGAAGTTTGAATGTTACCTCCAGTCTTGCCCACAGTCTTCACCGACCATAACCCACTCACGTTCATCCAAACCAACAAGCCCTCCAACCAGCGAATCCTCCGCTGGGCTCTCCTCACCCAGCCCTATAATCTACAAGTCCGGCACATAAAGGGGGTCGATAACCTGATTGCAGACTCCTTATCCCGAGCTCCAGTGGAAATGCAGCAGCTACTCTCCAGACGCACCAGTTGATCACCTCCTTCGCGCCAGCGCTACGGAGGTCTTTGGAGGGGGGGTGTTACGAACCCCTCCACCCAGCACTACGAAGCACGCCATCTATTGTCCTGATCTACCTACCCACCACCACGAGCAACGCCATCTAGGGACGAGACACGAGTATGACTCGTCTTAGTTACCACTCCGAGGTTTCCCTTCTCCATATCCTGGGTTGCGTCACCTCCTCAAAGTCTTCTTTGTCAGCTCCAATTCGAGGAGAGGAACTTGGCTCTGGGAAGTGACCACAGGATCATCTATCCTCTAAACCTACGTGCAGTGACTACCTACTGTCTTCTACAATACTCAGCCTTACTCGTCAGCCATCTCAGCTCCTCACTTAAGTACTTATATGTTGTATTAACTCCCCCACGTCCACTTGCTTCGAGATTGTTTTATGTTTATTAATATGTATATACTGTTAATGTTTAGGTTAAGTTTGGTTAAGGGTAATTTATAAGCTGAATATTTTCTTAAGGGATTCATGGTACTCTATTATATACAACGAAAACTCGCATCCTTTGTCTACCCTTTTATAGTCCGATTGTCTTTGTTTTTTTTATTGTTTGACATACCATTTGGATCTGGGTAGGTATATAACTATATTCTAAATCCCAACTTTCTTCAACACATCCCAATCGGCGTGTTGATACTGGTATTGAGGTGAGGTTGCTGGGAGGAGGATGGGATTGTTGGAGAGGTGAAGAGTGATGGGAATGTGGTCTGAGCCTGATAGGGGGCCGGGAGTGATGTAGTGTTGGAATTGGAGGGCAGGGGTGTTGGTGATGACGATGTCTGGAGTGCCTTTGCCGTGAGCAGCGTAGAATGTGGGGAAGAAAGGGCCAATGTGGTGAAGGTTTTTGTGAGTGACCAAAGCGTGTAGTTGTTGGCCAAGGGGGTCGATGCGGTTGTGTTGGAATGCGGTGTGGTGTGCATTGAGGTCGGCCATTAGTATTACAGGTAGGTGTGAGTTGTTAAAGATGGAGTTTAGGTCTGTGAAGGGGATACGCGAGTTAGGTCTTGAGTATGTTGTGCAGATGATAATCTGTCCGTGTTGAGTGTCGATCTTGACGGCCATGAAGTGTTTGAAAGCAAAGTTGGTGATGAATTCGTGTTTCATGGAGGATCTGATGAGGATTGCAACGCCCTCGAATAGTTCGTGGGGTGATTGTCTGCTTGTGTAGCCGAAGTGCCTGATTTTGGTGTTGTGCATGTTGAGTTGAGGAGGAGGATGTCTGGGTTGTGTTCTTGTATGAGGAGAGAGATGGCGTGTCTGTTTGAGTGATATGCTCTACAGTTGTATTGCATAATGGTGATCATGTTGTATAATTTGTTACTTATATGAGATTGAAATTCTGGGGTGCAGAGATGAGGTCTAACTTGTCGAGTGACTGTGAGCGAGGTCTGAGTGAGGTGTATGTAGGTGAGGGATGGGCGGTTACGTGACTGTGTGTGTGGGGGAGTCGGGAGGATGAGTGGAGTGTGCTAGGTTCGTGTCGGGGTTGTTTCCTGTTTTCTTTGGGGTAGTGCCGAATAGATTTACTTTAATTATAGATTTAGTTGGATGTGTGTATTTTATAATTCTTTTGCAGTCAGGTGTGTAGGAAGAAAGGGGGGAGGTGTTTTTCCTCTTAGGTCTAGTGGTCTTGACCACCATTTCAGTGGGGGGATGGGCAGCCATTTTATTCTTGGGAGTCTGAGGTGTTAGGGGAAGATTGGGTTTGGTTCGGATTTTGGAGGTTCGGGAGTTCATCGTAGTCGTGTGGGAAAAGTCAGGTGTAGGCAAGGTCAAGGTGGAGGGGTCGGGAGGTTTTCGACTGATTACTCCTGGGGGGTGAGGTAATAGTAGGTTGGTGAGATAAGTCAGGTGTGGGCATGGCAGAAGTGGAGGGGCGGAGGGAGATTGCAGTGGCTTCTCTGGGGGGAGGGGGTGGCATGCTGGTCCGGTCGGGGATGGGGGCAGTGGGGAAGATGAGGTCGGGACCGGTTCTGAAGGAATCAGGAATGTGTATGGTAGGGAGGCCGTTCTCCCTCAAACCATCAATTGCCAGTTTCAGAAAAAGAGACCTGTTTCCGTTGCTTAGGGTATGTGCCAGAAGTATGATGGTGGTGATTTTTGCATCCATGTCGGAGGAGGGTGGGGGGGCGGTCACGTTGTTGGTCCAGCAAGTGCGGGTGGGGAGGGCCGAGGCAGTAGGGAGTGAGTGGTGGGGAGGTGGAGGTGGTGCTGTGGGGGTGCTGTAGGAGGTGAAGGTCGGCGGGGAGGGAGTGGTGTTGTGCTATTGTCGAGTCTGATTTTGCACTTGTTGCTGATAGCAGCGTGAGGGCCTTTACAGTTGCAGCATTTAGTTACCGTGGCAGTGCAGTTTCGGTATGAGTGGCCTTGATTGGCACACTTTGAGCAAGTTATTGTGTTACTGCAACGGTTGGTGTTGTGCCCGAATTGGTAGCAATTGAAACATTGGTGTACTTGTATGAAGTGTTGGAATTCAATGTCTCTTGAGGGGATGATATTGCTGCCGATTTTAATTCCGTATGATTTTAATTTGATGGCGTCAGTTTGAGTAGCCGTAGTGATTTTTAACATGGGGAGAGTTCCCATCCGGGCTGCATATGTCATTTGGGGGGTGTTTTGTGAGTTGAGTTCTGTCAATAGGTTAGGGTTGTCAAGGATCTGAGGGATGACTTTTCTACATATGAGGGTGCATTTTGCGCGGTATTCGGGTGAACTGAGGACCGTTAGGCCATTGTCCCTCAGTCTGTTGTTCATTGCTGGGGAGTGGAATAGGTCGGCATCTTCATCAGTTTGTACAAATATTTTGATAATGTCGTCATTGGTGAAGGAACGGATCTGAAATATACATGTCAGCTGGAAAATAAGTGAGGCGAGGTCCATGCACGGTTGGATGGTACGGTCCACTTTGATTTTAATTGAAGGCATGTTAACTGTTTGAATTGGAGATTTATGGAGATCTCCCCTAACAGTCCCTAATTTCCTGCGCCCCTCACGTAGGGGAGGCCCTGCACTATCACAGGGGTCCCCAGGCGAATCGGCAGGCTGTGCTGTCCCTCCACCCTTCACACAAACACGCACTAGCGAGGTGTGGGGACAGAGGGCGTTTCCAGACGAATACTCCCCTGTACGTCAGCTGACAGGGGAATAGGTCCTTTCACGGCACGGAAGAGAAGGATTAGAGTAGAAGAAAAAGGTCTGAAAACTCACTGCCGACTCTCTCTTCACACCAAGCCCCTCAGCAGCATTCGGGGTTCCTAAGGGAGGTCCGATACTGTAGGAGAGGCTCAATGTGTTGATCGAATCAGCAGAATTGTCAGGTGCTTTGGTTTTCCAAGGTACGTGGGAAGGTGGGATAGGTCCAATGACTAGCCAATCAGCTGAGTCTGTTCCTTCTCCGACTTCCACTTCGCTCTGTGGTTGACTGCTACTGCTCCTGACTGCGACTGCTCCCGACTGCGACTGGCGACTCACTGTGGGGGCTCTCCCTATTGATGATGATGATAATGAAGTAAAGTGGCAAATGACTTTGCACTGGGAAAGGAGAGGAGAGAGAGAGAAGTAAAGCGTGGAAACGGGAAGAAGAGTGGGAGGGGTAGATAGCAGGTGGGCTGTCCACCTAGCGGAGACGAGTTGATATGATTGGGTGGCGGCAGCGCGCAGCACAGGCCCGTCCGCTCAGGGAAGGAGGTTGAGGAGGGAGGGGGGAGGAGTTAAGCTAGCTAGATATTCATTATTGTAGTGAGTGTTAATTTTTATTTGTCCGGTGGTAGTGTTATTTGTTTATCTCTTTGTGTAGAGTGGTTCTTGTTCTGTAATGTCAGCATGGAAGCTCTTAGGCCACCAGCTGTGTATTTTAGTTGTTCCTTCTTCTTTTAACTTGGAGAATAATGGGTCCTCCATCTCTTCAAGTTTGGTCCATACTCTCTGTGCTTGGCTGTGTGTACGTATGTTCAGTGGTTCGATATCGAATAGTTCGTGAAGTTCTTGTATTTTGGTGGTGTATGGCGGAAGTTGCTTTGATGCTCTACGGATAGCTTTGTTTTGTACTGCTTGAAGTTTAAGTTGACTGGATTTGCTGATCGTGTTGAGTGGTATTGGTGGATATTCTAGGTGTGGGCGGATAAGTGCTTTGTATAGGTGTAGTTGAATTTTGGTGTCCATTTTGCTGAATCGTCTTAGTTTCGTGAGTTGTGATTGGGCAGTCTGTTTGCGTTGTTTTACGTGTTTTGCTATGCCTGTTCTTGTTATCGTGAGTCCCAGAATTTTACCTTGGTTGGAGTATTGTATAGGTACGTTGTTGACTGTGATTGGTGTAGGGTTTTTTCTGGCAATATGTATTATCATTAGTTTCTGTGTATTGGTTTTAATTTTCCATTTTTTTTCATATTCGTTGATTTGCTCGATGGCGTGGGTTGTTATCCTTGCCATCATCTGTTTGCCCTTGCCTGGATATCGGATGATTTGTGTGACGTCATCAGCATAGGCTACATATTCTCCGTGTACAGGAGGTGGCATGTCCGCCGTATATATTGTGTAGAGTGTTGGCGAGAGGTTGCTTCCCTGTGGTACTCCGCTGTATAATTTGAAGCTTGGGCCTGTGTGGTTACCTATGATAATTTTGGCCTCTCTATTATCGAGGAAGTTGCAGAGAATGGAAGTAAAGTTGTTGGGAAGTTCTTGGGTGGTAATTTTGTATTTGAGTCCTAGGTGCCAGACCTTGTCGAATGCTTTAGCTACGTCCCTTAGTACTACGTTACATTGTTCGTTGTTGTGCATCGCGTTTGCTATGTTTTCATAAATTAGGGCTAAGGCTGTATGGGTTCCTCTATGTTTTCTAAATCCATGCTGTCTGGGGTTGTATTTCTCCTCAAATTCGAGGTGTGTTCTCAGTCGGCGGTTAATTATTTTTTCTAGGATTTTTCCCGGTATTTCTAGGAGAGAGATTGGTCTGTAGTTTGCTACTTGGGTTGGGGATTTGCCTGGTTTTGATATAAGTCTGATGATTGCTGTTTTAAATTTTCTTGGGAAGTAGCCAGAGGCAAGTGCTGCATTAAAAATGTGACTGAGTTGGTGTATCATGTTGATTGGTAGATGCTGGAGTATGGGTTTGTTAATTTTACTGATGCCCGGGGCCTTATTTTTGAAACTGATTATTGTTTTCTGAATATCCTCTGCGGTGATTGGTTGAATCAGTGTGGAAAGATCGTCCAAAGCGTGTGTGTCTATGCTGGGACTTGGGTGCCAGATGTGGGTTGTGTGTGTCATGTGATTGGTTACTTGTTGCTCGGTATTCATACAGAAGTTCAGGTTGTCTTCTTGGCTTATTTGAAAAATTTGGCTCCAGTATTTTCTGAATTCAGGTTCTTGTTCTTTGGGTTCAGTTAATTTGATTTGGTTGCTATTTAAAATGTAGTTTGACTCGTTGCTTGAGATTCCCATTAGGTTTTTAATTTTTCGCCAGAATTTTTTCGGGTCGTGGTAAGTTGCTTCTGTGTCTGTTATTAATTTCTCCCAGTTATTCACGTATGCTTCTTTGGACATGTCTCTTAGTTGATCGTGTATGGTGTAATATTGTATTCTGTATTCTGGCGTCCATCCATGTTCTAGGATTAATTTGAATAAGTTACTAAACTGTGTCTGTAAAATTCTTGATTGATGTGTGTATTGGGGGTGTGGTAATGTGCGGTGAGTGGTCGTGGGTATGTGGTGTTCCATTGCTTGGATCACGTTTCCGTACCATGTCTCCAGTGTGCTGTCTATTTGGGAGGTGTGTTTGTTGTTTAGCCGGGTTATTTGGTGGTTGCTTAGCTCATTTTGGAATTCCTCCCAGTTGGATCGGCTGTAGCTGTATCTCGTCCTGGCAGGGATCTGAATTGGCGACGTGGAGAGTGTGGCTACGATAGGGAGATGGTCACTGGTGGTTATTGGGCCGGGTTCCATTTGCAGGTTAAGATGGTGATGCTGGTTTGTTAGTACTATGTCTGGATGTCCGATTTTACCTGCACTGATGTATGTGGGGAATTCCGGGCCGAGGTGTATTGCGTTGCCGTGACTCAGTAATGTGTTTAAAATCTTGCCCACGGCGTTGTTGTCCTGGTGTCCCAAGACGCGATGTCGAGCATTTAAATCACCCAAGAAATATCCTGGTATGTTTCTTCTCAGGAGTTTGAGCATGTCTGCTAATGGGAATATGGGTCTTCTTGGAGGGAGGTAACAGGTGCCGATTATAATAGGTCCTGTTGGGCAGTTAATTTCGATCGCCAGAAAGTTTTCCTGAAATGAGTCGTGTATCTTGTGTTGTATGTTTCGTTTGATGGCTATGGCTATTCCATCATGTGGTGTGTCTTGGTTGTTTTTTTGGTATACTGTGTAGTTAAATAGTTTTATTTTTTCTGAGTTTTTCTTTCCATGCGAATTGATGAGAATAATATCTGGGTCTATGTTACGGTATGTGTTGTATAATTCGCTTGCTCTTTGTGGGATCCATGCTAAAACATTATGTTGGATTATTTTTAGCTTATTTATTATGAAGGCTGGTGTCTAGAGCTGGTTTGCGCCATTTTTGCTGACCGGTGCTCCCCTGACAGCCTCCTGTCCAGGCCCAAGCGGATCTTTTTAAATGTTGACTGATCAACTCTTTCTATTCTGTTGTGTTTTGTGAGGATTCTTCCCTTCTTCATTAGTGTTTCAATATGCGTGTCATCTAGGTTTTTGTCTGAGTATGTGTATTTGATCTTGCCTTGCCTTATTTCTGCCATTAGTCTTTCTTTTGAGACTATGGGAGGAGCTGTAGTGGAGTAAAATCGGATACCAGTTTCATGCCCTAGGTCTTTGTTCTCCGTAGCAGGTGGTGCCTTAGTTCCCGTATGGATCTTTTTTGGGGTTTTGACTCTGGCGGCTTGTTCTGTTATTGTGGTGGTTTCATCTTCGCTTGAGTCTTCCATTGATTCTTCATCGCTTGCTGGCTCGGGTTGTAAGTCTGAGGTAGTCTGTTCTTGTGTTGATGGTTCGTGAGTTGATGGTTCGTGAGTTGTTGGTATTTGGATTTCAGTGCTCTCTGATTTGTAAATGAAGTTGAAGATTTCAGAGGAAGGCACATCATTTGGGAATTCCATATCTGGCAGGTTGTTGGCGGCGAACATGTCTCTTGCTGCCTTGGCGAAAGTTCCAGGTCTGGCTATATTCATGATGTGGGCGTGGATTATGGATGTCATTATTTTTACGGAAAGATTATTTCCAAGCTGAAGCACAATAGGTTGGTTTGCGGGGGGTGGTGTGGCGACTTTTTCGAGGATCTTTGTCGTTTCTCTGGTTAGTTTGGTCACAGCTGAGTATGTCTTGTTTTGCTGTTCCTGTGTCTTCTCCCTCTCCTTCTCCTTCTTTTGATTGACTATCGCTTTTCGTATGGGGCAGCGAGTAGCCAGTGTTCTGTGATCCCCTTCGCAGTTTAGGCATTTGGGGTTGTCTTTGTGTTTGCACTCTCTGAAGGTGTGCCCCTTATTCCCGCATTCTGAGCAGTGCTTGGTGTCCTTGTTAGGGCAGTCTGTTGCCATGTGTGAATATTGGTAGCAATTCCAGCATGGAGTTATGGGGAAGAATTCCTCCTGCTCCACCTGGCTGCTGCTGACGTGGTAGTAGGAGAGACACAGTCCCTCCTGGATTGCTTTTTGGGCCATGGCTATTTCAGTGAACCGTATTTTCAGCATGGATGGCAGTTTGGGCAGCTTGATAACGTCCTCCACCTTGGCCCATTCATTTTTGTCTTCTATATCAGATGCCAATTCCTGTTCGCTAGATTCTTCAGTGATTGCTTTATCTAATTTTTTGATCACGATTGACTTCCTCGCTCGGAGTTGAGGAGGGATTGCAACTTCGAATTTCGCGGATTTCAGTTTCCTGGTGCTGTCGTTCGATAGGAGTTGGTCAACATCATTCTCAGTCAGGCACAGGGCGATGAAGGAGTCCTTGGTCGTGATAAGGTTTGAAATTTTGATCAGTAGTGTTGAAGTAAGGAGTCTTGCTAATTCATTTTTTCTTCCGTCAGTCACGCCCCCTTCATGGGAGCGTATCCGTATCCGGTGTGCCGTCATTCTAGAGGGTGTGTGGTGGACATGCCACCCTTGAGTGATTTCAGACTTGAGACCTACCTATTCCAGGACAGAGTTTGTTACGAGAATTACAGCACTCCCCACCGCCACTTGTTGGTTGAGTGGTCGTAGAGTGGTTCCCGCAACACTGTCCCGAAAGCCCCGTCAGGGGATCCTACTTCCCTAGTGTTACTGAATGCTCACTTATAGGCATGAGCTAGTGTACCTAATTGGGGGGGAGGGGTAAGGATTCAGGATTGCGACCCCCTTCCCAGGTGGAACACGCACTATCACGGTTTCCCAGGAAGGCTCGGCGGAGGGGGGGGGGAGTTCTGCTCCTACCCCCTTTCGTGTTCACAATCTCCTGCAGTGGAGGTGAACAGTTACAGGGGGGACCCAAGGACGAATACACCTCTAGGGTGCAGGTCCCCAGGCCAGAGCGAAAAAGAAGGAAGATCAAGGAGAAATAGCCAATGGTGCAAGTGCACCAGTGGGATCGCGGCCCAAGTCCGCTGCAGAAAAACCGTTACAGATCTCCCAGTCTGGGCCGCCTCTGATCAGGAGTCACCCCTGATCAGTAGGGAGGTACAGAAAGGGCGTTGTCTGAAACGAGCTTCCCTGTTGTATGAAGTAATGGCAATGAGGTTGATGATTGAGTGCAGTTTGTCAGTGGTAAGAGATAGGCTGGCTGGCTTTGCAGTGAGGGGTCTAGAGAGACGTCCGTTCACAACGAAGACTGGCTGGCGAGTGTTGTTGTTGTTCGTTAAATTTCCGCCCGCCACCTTGGTCTTTTATACCAAGCTCAGGATCAGGCCAGGTGGCCGTCTCGCGGACCCAACCAATGTAAGAGAGCCGTAGCTGCAGCCAGTCTGATCCTGAGCGGCCCGCTCGGTATATAAGGAAAAGTTAGTCGGGCCGGTTTTCAATTCTCTCGCTCCGCGCCACGAGTAACTGTGCCGCCATGCCTCCCAAAACTTCCGGAAAGGCTGCCAAGAAGGCTGGAAAGGCCCAGAAGGCCATTGCCAAGGGTGACAAGAAGAAGAAGCGCAGGAGGAAGGAAAGCTACAGCATCTACATCTACAAGGTACTGAAGCAAGTGCACCCCGACACAGGAGTCTCCTCCAAAGCTATGTCCATCATGAACTCTTTCGTGAACGACATCTTCGAGCGCATCGCTGCCGAGGCTTCCCGCCTGGCGCACTACAACAAACGCTCCACCATTACAAGTCGGGAAATCCAGACAGCTGTCCGACTCTTGCTGCCCGGTGAACTGGCCAAGCATGCCGTGTCTGAGGGCACCAAGGCTGTCACCAAGTACACCTCTTCCAAGTAAGAGGTTACTTGTGCACAACAAACACGCCATCCCACTACTACAACTTAATCGGCTCCTTCGGAGCCACAGTTACATGTTAAAGAGACAGTTACCGACACAAATATATTGAGAGGGAAATAAATAAAAAAAAATTATAATAATCTGCATTCTCTATTGGCGTAGAAACAGGACTAAATCGAAACATTATAAATAAATAAATAAATAAATTCTGCGTGGAGTACTTTTACACCCACTGCAAAGTGACATACATGGAGTGTGTTTGGGTTTCATTTCTTGTTTGCAGCACGCCTATTTCATGTAAACAATTCATTTTATTTTATTTTATTGAATTTTCTTTTATTTTAGTTATTTATTTACTTACTTATTCTTTATATATTAATTTGTTACTAGCTCTTGTTTTTTGCACCCACCCACCTCCCGAATTGATGACCTACTATACATTCGTGCCTGCACGACTGTTACCAACTTACCGTTAGGCGATTTGGGTAACCGAAATTAACGCTCTCCTACCACCAACCATTTCGATTGTCATGAAAATTATCTTCAGAACAGTTCTTTGGCCCTGAGAAGGGCCGAGTTATAGATGTCTGGTAGGTTTTGTTGTGCTTTTTCTTTTTCCCCAAGGAAGAGGACTTAAGCACGCTCTCCGCGGATGCGCCGGGCCAGCTGGATGTCCTTGGGCATGATGGTAACGCGCTTGGCGTGAATGGCACACAGGTTGGTGTCCTCGAAAAGACCCACCAGGTAAGCCTCAGAGGCTTCCTGCAGAGCCATGACGGCAGACGACTGGAAGCGCAGGTCAGTCTTGAAATCCTGGGCGATCTCACGCACCAGGCGCTGGAAGGGCAGCTTCCTGATGAGTAGCTCTGTGCTCTTCTGGTAACGACGGATCTCACGAAGGGCGACGGTTCCGGGCCTGTAACGATGGGGCTTCTTGACACCACCGGTGGCTGGGGCGGACTTGCGAGCTGCCTTGGTGGCAAGCTGCTTCCGTGGAGCCTTGCCTCCAGTGGACTTGCGGGCAGTCTGTTTAGTACGGGCCATCTCGACGACGAAATAGTCAATACGGGCGGCCCGGCAGGCGGGCGGGCTTATATACAGACATTCTCCACCTCAGTGGCCACCTCATTGGCCACGAGTGCCGCATGCGTCATCCGCAAGCTACGCCCCACCTCCAAGAGGGAGGGACGGCCTTGGATGAACGATACTACCGCTGCGTCCACAGCACGCCACCTACTCCCACCAAACCGTGGGCGAAGCCCACACTCTCTCTCCCTCACCATGAACGGATACGAGTTTGTTAACGTGGCGCGGATACGTCCGGACACGCCGACCTGCCCCAAGAAACTAAACCTCCTAGTTCTCCAGAAGTTTTTCGAAGCTAATGGGATCGTGGGGGTCACCAAGGTAGAACGCCTAAAGCTCCATGGTGACATCAAGATCACCTTCGCCGAGATGGGCATGCCCGCTCAACTCGCGGAGATCCCAGACATCAACGGCATTCCTTTTAAAATGTTTGCCTTCATGTGGGACAACTTGAAGCTGGGTGTAATCTCCCACGCCGAAATTGCCCACATGGACAAAGCAGAGCTGAGTGAGCTCCTCAAGGAGCAGCAGCTCCAAGTTGTGAAGAAGCTGTCCGACACCACTGCCCTCATCGGACACCACTCCACCCTACCCAAGGAAGCTCAACTGGCGTGGGTAACTATGCCAGTCAAGCCCTACTGCAGACCGAAACGGTGTTACAAATGCCAGCACTATGGACACACTGTAAACAAGTGTGAGGCGCAGGAAGACACCTGCTCCATGTGTGGCAGCCCTGGACACCGCTACACGGCCTGCCCCAACACAGAGAAAAAATGCGTTGCCTGTGGTGGCCCACACTCCTCCGCCGACCGGACCTGCCCCAGATGGAAGGAGGAATGCAGGGTAGCCAAGGCTCGTCTTGAGAAAAAACTGAGCTACAAAGAGGCCCTCCTTGCTGTACGCTCCCAAGAAAAGAAAAAACCAGCAGTAAAGAAAAACCAAGAAAAGAAAACTCAACAGAAGCAGCCCACCACACAGAACCAAGAACACCACGTGGCCCGTGGTGCTGAAGCCCACGCGGCCAGTGGTGCTGAAGCCCACGTGGTCAACCTCTCCCTCTCTGAATTCTTCCACACCTATGAGGACTTAAAATACGAGGAAGACGAACAAGAAGACCCAAACACAAACGAATGGACAATTCAAGAGAGCAAGAAGAGAAGGAGAGAGAGAAGAAAATCGACATCAAGCTAAGAAGACCAAGACATCCCCTCCACACAAGAAACCAAAACACAATCAAGCCGACCAAGCACTGAACATCCATTGCCCAACCCAACACGCACCTGACGCCTGACCTGACGCTTGACCTGACGCTTGACCTGACGCTTGACCTGACGCTAGCCTGGCCTTGTCTTGTCGCCTCCCTGCCGCGTCCAGCCGGGTTGTTGCTGCTGCCCCCATCTTATAATCCCTCACGCAAGCGGTGTTTAGCCACTGCATCTGTTCTCTCCTCCTAAAATTCACTTCAATCCTCCCTTTATTCTTCTCCTGAACCTCCTTCCCCCCTGTCACTAGCATTTTTCGATTCGATTCGGCGAAGCCACACCAGGACCACCTGTAGTAGCAACCACAACAACATGACGGACGAGGCAAAGGAGGCAAGGGACTTGGAAAGGGTGGCGCCAAGCGTCATCGTAAGGTGCTTCGTGACAACATCCAGGGTATCACCAAGCCCGCCATTCGTCGTCTAGCTCGGCGTGGAGGTGTTAAACGTATATCCGGCCTCATCTACGAGGAGACCCGCGGCGTCCTCAAGGTGTTTCTGGAGAACGTCATCCGTGACGCCGTCACCTACACCGAGCACGCAAAAAGGAAGACCGTCACCGCCATGGATGTGGTTTATGCCCTGAAACGGCAGGGCCGCACCCTTTATGGTTTTGGTGGTTAATCAACCTGATGGACGGGCGCACACCACCACCACCACCACGACAAACAAATATACGGACCTAATTTTAGGTCCACATTTAAATCGCTAAAGAGTTGGTTAGACACTGAGTAAATCGTTGAAAATATATCCAATAACATGATCCTCTCTAATTCTGGACTTGTGGTATGAGTATAGGTTGTGTGTGAACGTGTTGGAACCACTTCCTAATAATTGTCAGTCAGTCAGTCAACATCACCTAACCTCCAGGTACCTCACCTAACTTCCTGTAGCGTCACCGAACCTCACGAAATGTAACCCAATGTAGTTTATAATCTATCCTAACATGACATAACATAACCACGCACTATATTACTTCGGTAAGAGTAATGAGTTTTAATACGCAAAGTTGCAGTTAGCATTCATTCATACATACATACATACATACATACATACATACATAACATGCTAGTGGCAGGGGGGATTGAAGTGAATTTTAGGAGGATAGAATAGGTGCAGTGGCTAAACAGCGCTTGCGTGAGGGACTTTAAGCAGCAACTCGCCTGGATGCGGCAGGATAGAGTCAGGTCAAGCGTCCGGTGCATGTTGGGTTCCGCCATGGTTTCTCAGTGTTTGGTCGGCTTGATTGTGTGTGTGTTGTTTTCTTGTTTGGAGGAAATGTCTTGGTATTCTTCTTCTTAGCTTGAAGTTGATTTTCTTCTAACTCTTCTCCTCTTGTTGTTCATCTTCCCCGTGTCTGCTATCATTCTGTAAAGACTCTATATATGTATGTAGGTATGAGTGAGTAACAGTTGCCGGTTACAGTGATACTTCATATTCGCTGGTGTTGTACTGTATGGCTTCGGTATTTCTTAATATACAAACGGCACCGTTAGGGGATTGAGGTATTTAAAAACCAGCCTACATTACTTATATATAGAAATAAATAATGTGGCTTGGACAATAATGACGACTACTCTCTCCTACCTAACCCAAACAAGGGCTTTTCGAAAGTATACATTGGACACAATTGACTTAGTACATACATTGGTGGTTTAACAAAAGCCCTCATTATAGAAAGGTGAAGGAGCACACAGTGAACATACAGATTAATGTTTGCACGCATAGATCATGTAAGGTGAGGTGTTGAACACCAGACACGTAGTGTAGTAACTCCCTCACAGATGGCGTTATGAGGGGCCTGAGGATGTAGCAGTTACCTCACAGATGGTGTTATGAGGAACTTCACATGATGATGCTGTAGCAAAACATTCACTACGTGGTGTCGTAGCATCTTGGGGACACCACGTGGTCCACATGACTCACTCATTCCAGTGGGTGAGGTGTGGTCCCAGGCCTCTCTATCGTGGAGTCTCAGGGGAAGTATAACCGGGTACCTGGGACCTCACTGTGTGAAGGTGGTTAGCTAGCTTGGGTAAGACTCAACTGCCGAGTTGTTTTTCACTGAGTTAAGCACTGTTCACCACTATTCATCACTGGTTCCATTCCTTTGCCAAATGAGGTAGTACCTTATGGCAAGAACTTGTTGATAGTCCGGTGGGGAGGAGGGTTCAGGGGAGTGAGTTGGTATGGGCCAACATATAAATAATAATAATAATAATAATAATAATTAACGGTTTATTGAAAGTGCTGGGCAGCCAGAAGGCTGAAAATATACAGTTACATATTTGGGGAATGGGTTACGAATTACAAATAATATACAAGTAACATGAGTGACACAAATAAGACATATAATAACTAGCTGGGGAAAAGCTCAAACTACAGTTCATTTCAACATAGTGACAGTGCAAGGAGTAGTGTTTACTGGGAGTGAGTACACTGATTTATTACAAGTTATCGATAATTTTTACAATGGTTGGGACTGGGCTGTTCTTATAGCGATCAGTTCGTGCACGTATGGGCTGGGCTGGATGCGGTTGTGGTGTCCAAGAGCAATTCTCGGACTAGGGATCTCAGGTGGTAGTAGGAGCCGGTGTCGGGGATGGTGTAGAAGCTTCTTACCAAATTTGCAGATGAGGTCGTGGTGATGGTCAGTGAGAGTCTAAAGGGTCGGTCAGTGTGTTGAGCGCTTCTTGATATGTGGAGTAGGAAGGGTAGAGAATAATCTTGCATGGCCTCTTTTGCACTTTTTCTAGGTGTTTACGTTGTGTGGCATTTAGGGAAGAAGACCAGGTGAGCTTGGGAAGTATGAATGTTGTGTAAACACTGAGGAGCTCGTGTGCAGGAACACCGAGGGACTTGAGTCGGCGTAGGAGGTGGAGACGGAAACTGGAGGCTTTGATA
>NW_024732236.1:0-13168 GCF_018991925.1 Homarus americanus
ACAACCATGTCACCATCAACCATACCAAGACCATGGTTATGCACATCAACCTCTCCTCCGACATTGTCCCACCTCCTTCCATTACCCTAGGTCCGAACACACTCCAGGTTGTAGATTCCACGAAGTTCCTCGGCGTCACCATAGACAACAAACTAAATTGGAAACCACACGTCAGTGAAGTTGTCAAATCCTCCAGTTTCCGTCTCCACCTCCTCCGCCGATTCAAGTCCCTCGGAGTTCCCGCACACGAGCTCCTCAGTGTATACACAACATTCATACTTCCCAAGCTCACCTATGCCTCCCCCACCTGGTCCTCCTCCCTAAATGCCACACAACGTAAACACCTAGAAAAAGTGCAAAAGAGGGCATGCAAGATTATTCTCTCCCCTTCCTACTCCACATATCAAGAAGCGCTCAACACACTGACCCTTTCGACTCTCACTGACCATCACCACGACCTCATCCGCAAATTTGGTAAGAAGCTTCTACACCATCCCCGACACCGGCTCCTACTACCACCTGAGATCCCTTGTCCGAGAATTGCTGTTCGACACCACAACCGCATCCAGCCCATACGTGCACGAACTGATCGCTATAAGAACAGCCCAGTCCCAACCATTGTAAAAATTATCAATAACTTGTAATAAATCAGTGTATTCACTCCCAGTAAACACTGCTCCTTACACTGTCACTATGTTGAAATGAACTGTAGTTTGAGCTTTTCCCCATCTAGTTATTATATGTCTTATTTGTGTCAATTATGTTTTGTATATATTTGTAATTCGTAACCCATTCCCCAAATATGTAACTGTATATTTTCAGCCTTCTGGCTGCCAAGCTCTTTCAATAAACCGTTAATTATTATTATTATTATTATTTACACACACACACACACACACACACACACACACACACACACACACACACACACACACACACACACACACACACACACGCACACACACACACCACACACACACACACACACACACACACCAAAAAAATCTAAACACGACTTTTACAATTCAAATAACAACAATCTTCAGCGGTAAATTTTCCATTAACAGCAATGATCCTTGAGGGCGAAGCTTGTAGCACTGCTACAACAGTACATTGTACTGTTGTTCACATGTTTATTGTCTCCCGGCCCCCGCTTAGCTGAAGGGTCCTAGAAGTGTTGTGTGTCCATCTGTCTGTACGTTCATCTTGTTCCTCCCTGTGTATGTCCATCACTCCAATCCTCTGTATGTCTGCCCGTTCTTGTGAGCGTCCATGCACCCCTCAATGAGTCCATCTGTTGCTCAGTCTGGTCATATGTTCCTCTGCACGTTCGTGTGTCAGAGTTGTGAACGCGACGCCACGAGAACGAACTGAACTATGGTCTCCATCTCTGGCACAAAGCTGCCTGATCTGGGGCTCTCAGACGAGGCCAATAAGCAATATTTTTCCCTCCTGATGTAGAGGAATTGTGACTCTATGTCGTCTTGGGTCACCAGTCGTGGCTGAGGGGGGGGGGGTAGATCGACGGGTTCTTACTGTGCGAGTTATATTAATCTAAAAACAATTATTACTTTTCCAAGATAACTTCATATAAGTTACGTATGTTTCTATGATTAATGTAAAGTATTTATTCAACATGACTTAGTGAATGATAAACAAACTGACAGTTGGCTTATTTTTTCTCCTTTATCTCTTGCGTAAACCCCACGAGGAAGATAATTTTCTTTGCCAGGGAAATGGAATTTTATGCAATTTATAGTCTCGGTAAGCCTAACTGTCTTATATACAACAAATGAAAAAAATTCTGTTATTTTATTTAACTCTACACAACCGAACTTCCCGCTGTTTCTATATTCTACAAGACGGTCATAGTTTGTTTTACGTATCATCCTCTCTTTATCCTATCACTGTTTACTACTTCATTTTCTATCGAAAAAATACAAAGTTGTTTCAAACATAAGGGAATTACTGATGGCAGAGACACATACTGTAGTTGTCACACACAACAACTGCCTGGAATATAACCACGTATGTGGTTCCCGGGACTCTTTATCACACCCTGCACCATGACCTATGAACACCCTCTCCTGGCGACCACCTGGCTAGGCAGGCCCTTGGTTCTTACAACCCGCACCCTGGTACATCCTCCACTACCCCAGGCGAAGACACATAACCCTTAATTTAGAACCATTACCTGTTGCTGTCTCTGGCCAAACACCGTACCTGCAAAACACAAAAAAATATCACTATTAGCTGAAGGAAAAAATAATATTTATAGGGAATTAATTGTTACTTGTACATTTCAACGTTACTCTTAATAAGTTTACAAGAGCAGGTGAGATACTGTGACAAACTGCAATTTATTTTCCTAATGCAATATTTTCTCCGCGACATCCACCGCATCTGATGGTGAGGAAGTACTTTCTTAACACACCATTATTGAACTTATAATGTATACATAAACTACATGTTAAGTGCTACCTAAAAAAAAATCTTGTATCACTGATTCTAATTATCTCGTAGAGTTGTACACAAACAATAAAGTGCTTAAGTGAGTGCGTAAGTAGCAAGCAGTATAAGTAAATAAGTGTATTCGTACATAAATATGCCCGTAAATAAATAAATAAATAAATAAATGAATAAATAAATAAATAAATAAGTAATAAAAGTAATTAAGTTATTATCTAGCTAATATATTAGAAACTCGACATAATTCAGTAAATTGCGTGCGCACCGTGTTTGGAGGCCACATTTACCGTGCCTCGGGAAAATTGGCTGGCAGGGAGCATATTGTCCGGCGGGAACATTTTAAGCGATATGTTCAATTTCCTTCCAAAGGTGATTAAAGTTATTTTTGTTGGAAAACTCAAGTTTTAATTCAACTCTTATGTTCCTGTCATAAGCCTTCCGCAAAAGTGCAGTGCAGTGGTTTTTACCGGGGAAAAATTGAGTGTACAATTTTAAAGAAAGAAAGAAAGAAAGAAAGAAAGAAATACAAAAGAAAGAAAAAGATTTAAGGAGAACAACAACAACAACGACATAAAGAGCAAGGAAGGAGGAACAAGAAATAGCGGAGGAGGAGACCGCTAATCTCCCCGTCGGGCCACACCAGTTCCAAAGAAGAACCGACGGAATAGCCTCATTATCCACTTCTTCAGTGGTTTTGTTGAGACACACATTCACCTACAAAGATCACAGTTAGAAAATTACGACTGTTTGAGTCCTCGATTTGACAGCATACTATGGACGGATTGATACACGGACAGACACACGGACGGACTAATACACGGAGAGACAAACGGACGGACTGATACATCGACAGACGAACAGACGATCTGATAGGAAACACAGACAGATACACGGACAGACTGATAAACTAATATAGACAGGAACGGACTGATCAACCAACAGACCCACGGACGGACTAATAAACCAACAGACTGGAGGACGGACTAATAAACCAACAGACTCGAGGACGGACTAATAAACCAACAGACTCGAGGACGGACTAATAAACCAACAGACTGAGGACGGACTAATAAACCAACAGACTGGAGGACGGACTAATAAACCAACAGACTCGAGGACGGACTAATAAACCAACAGACTGGAGGACGGACTAATAAACCAACAGACACACAAAACATACAGTATAGTCGAACAGTCTACTACGGACCTAAAATAATCACTCCTATTGTTCTCTCTCCAGACGGCAGTAAACACAAATAAATTCAATTACTTTAAAACATTCCCATATATCAACACACAAATTCGAATGTACAGTTGCCGACATAAATCCCCGGACACGTGACAGTATCTAATGTGTGAGTACTTGAAGATCATTAGGTGATGGAGAATGGAAATTTGACGTATTTTCTCGAATTTGTCTCTGTATTAAGGAGTGTTATTTTCAATCTGTAGTTCCGATATACAATGTAATGAAAAGCAGATATTACCAACTGTTTGGGGAATTTTGTCCACAACTGTACATCATAAAATAGAACATAGGTTAACACGATCACCCTTACAGCCTTTTTCGATTCACCAATCTTATTATATCTAGTTTCTTTTAACCTTACTCAAGCAGCGTGTAATTACTGTATTGTAACTGCGAGCCAAGAACGAATTTAATACTCATTTTTTTTTAAGGGGATACAACAAAATTAACAGTGTTTGTACGTCATGTTAGTCCCAGCTATTAATACCAACAGAGAAATTAATAAGTATTCAATTTTAATACCATGTTAAGTTAAAGAATCCTGAATCTATTTGTAACCTTTATTATATACGGAATATGTACATATATGTGTGTATATATATATATATATATATATATATATATATATATATATATATATATATATATATATATATATATATATATACACCTGGTGTTAGTGCCATAGTAAATTAATACACATTACCTATTCAATTAAGTCAATGCGGTATATTATTGGTATTTAGTATAACATGGTGGACCTTAACACGTTAATATAGAGCGGGTATTAACAATAGATTAGTTTAATATATAGTAGAGGGGCGAGACGCACTGTAGTTTGAGCTTTTCCCCATCTAGTTATTATATGTCTTATTTGTGTCACTTATGTTACTTGTATATTATTTGTAATTAGAAACCCATTCCCCAAATATGTAACTGTATATTTTCAGCCTTCTGGCTGCCAAGCTCTTTCAATAAACCGTTAATGATTATTATTATTATTATTATTATTATTATTATTATTATTATTATTATTATTATTATTATTATTATTATTATTATTATTATTATTATTATTATTATTATTATTATTATTATTATTATTATATAGGCTGCCTGAGATGATTACTATCGCCATTTGTGTCTGTAAACGACTCTTTTGTTCTTGGCGGTGACTTGGGTAGTTTCTATACACCACTGAACACGAATTTCCATAAGGACCTTGGCCCCAGGGATAAAAAGCTTCATATTGATAGCGGAGATTACTGGGTCAGAGGTCAGGGTCACTGTTGTATAACCAGTTAAGGTGTCCCCCGGGAGTATGGCAACCAATGTGTTTTTTCTGACTTTATTTTTTTAGCTGTGGATGAAGAATTTACAGTATGGGGGAGTGTGTGAGTCATGAGACAGGATCAGGGGCTCTTATGGGCCGTGATATTAATATTGGGAGTCTTTAAGGTCATATTACAGGCCCAGGGCATCTTTAGGGCCTCCTCCAGCGGCCAGATAGCATTTAGGACCACGATAGTGTATATAGCTGTTAATGAATATGATGTATTTCTTTATGTATGAACGTCCGTCCTGCGTGGCAGTGAGAAGTGATACCACCCTCAGTGTCAAGACCTGACTGAATTACTCATAATAGGCAAACTGTACTACAAGCTCTGCCAATAAATTTGTTAAACTAAAAAAAAACATCTTCACCCAGTCCTCACTTCGGCCACAAGATTACCTCCAGTTTTTTTTCAAGTTTAGAAGCTCCAAAAGTTTTGACCTCCAGTCGTCTGTCGGGAGATTTATAGTCAGAAAACAATCTCAGGTCCTCTCAGCGTCTCCTGCCGGGGTCGCTGGTTCGTGGAACATAACTTAGGGTAAATGTGTCCGACTGCCACAGCACTCGTGTCGGCCTCTCTAATGATATTGTCGCGATCCCAATATCCTTTATACTTGGGGAGTGAATCCTACCCCAAGTTATTAACAAATAAAGGAACAAATAGGGAACACGGCAATAATTATCCTCACCAAAAACCTACTCAACTAAATGTACTTGAAAAAGTAAGAACAGTTGAAATAAGTGAATCATAAAAGGGAAGATAATTAATTAATTCAATTTATGTTTTAAAGGGAGTAATGATTAGCAAACATGAATTTAAGGGAATAAGTAATTGTATAATAAAATAAGAGTGATGCCGGAAGGGCGAAAATATACTGTAAGGAGTTAGACCAAACAAATATTACTTAACATTACTATATTACACAAGACATACGAAATATATATATATACAACAATCAATACAAAATGATTATCCCTACCAAACAGGAGATTCCTTACCACCAGGATCCCTTCCTAGGCCTAACTAAACGTGTCACTAATACCTGATACCCCTAGGGCATTGCAGAAGGCTGGATAAAGCACTAGACAAGGGTCAAGGCTAGAGAACGAATAGACACGTCTAACCTATGCCACGGATTTTCGCTACTGGCGTGGCGTGGGTACGCCGTGGAGGAGCGTCTCATATCACGTGATCTAGACATTTGCTGGATATTTTATATAATTAATTAATATTACTCTTGAGTTGACTTAACAGAGTAAGACAATGATGCATATAATTACATACATAAATATACAATTAACCTAAGTAACTAAGAACAATAATAATATAATAAGTACAATTAACAAATTATTAGTAGCGTGTGTGAAATGGAAGCGTGAACAGATGCGGCGAGTTCCCGAGCGCTCAGGCACGTGACACCTCCCCCAAAAAAGTGAGCTTACAACTAACTGGAAGCGAAAATGGATATACAGCTACACAGTGAAAGTAATAACTAACACAATTGGTTTAAATCAATATGAAGCAAAATAATTCATAATATAAACACAAGGTACTCAATGACAATAAAACAAAAAATTAATTTGCATATAGACAGTTACTAAATAATCAGACTCGAGAAAGTGCATCAGCCAACACGTTCTCTTTTCCGCGGATATGGGAAATGTTCAAGTTATAGGGCTGAAGTGATAGAGCCCACCTCAAAAGTCTTTGGTTGGTATGTTTCATCTTGTCAACAAAAGTAAGTGGGTTATGATCAGTGAACACTTGAATGGGATAAGCAGTGCTGCCAATATATACTTTGAAGTTTTCTAGTGCCATGATCAGTGATAAAGCCTCCTTTTCAATGGTGGCATAGTTTCTTTGATATTTGTTAAATTTTCTAGAAAAATAGCACAGTGGATGAAGCACTTGATCACTCTCACCCTCTTGCAGAAGCACAGCACCGGCGCCAATTTCACTGGCGTCGACATGGAGAGTGAACTGTTTCTGGAGGTCAGGTGCAAGTAGTACAGGAGCATTTGCCAGCAGGGATTTAAGATTCTCAAAAGATTCCTGGCAAGCCGTAGTCCACTTGAAGGTTTTCTTGCCACTCAGCAGGTCAGTCATGGGAGAGGCAACGGAGGAGAAGTTTGGACAAAAACGGCGGTAGTACCCCGCCATACCCAGCAACCTCATCACACTCTTCTTATCGCCTGGCACTGGATACTGTTGAATTGCCTCAATTTTGGCTGCTATAGGCTGGACTTCCCCTTGTCCGACCACATGCCCCAAGAAAGTGACGTGGGCATGGCCGAACTCAGTTTTGACGAGGTTCACCGTCAGCTTGCTTGCAGCCAGTACGGAGAAGAGGGCTTGTAGACGACTCATGTGATCTTCCCAGGAACTGCTGAAGACGATGAGGTCGTCTAGGTAACAGCGGACACCTTCCAGACCAGACGTGATGAAATTCATGAGGCGTTGAAAGGTTGCAGGGGCGTTCCGCATACCAAACGGAAGGACTGTGAATTGGTACAACCCCTCAGGAGTGACAAAAGCAGAGATGGCCCTGGAGCGTTCAGTCAGTCTTATCTGGTAGTAGCCCTGGAGGAGATCGAACTTGGTCACGTACCTTGCCTGTCCAAGATCGTCGATCACGTCGTCGATGCGTGGCAAGGGATAACCATCGGGTTTAGTGACAGCATTCACCTTGCGGTAATCCACACACAGCCGCATTGACCCATTCGGCTTTGGAACTAGAACAACAGGGGATGCCCATGGACTGATGCTGGGTTCGACGAGGCCTAGCTCTTGAAGACGCTGTACCTCGGCTCGCACACACTCCCGCTTAAAGGCATTAAGACGGTAGGGACGCTGTCGGATTGGCTTGGCTCCCCTGGTCTCAACGTCATGCTCCAGCACTGAACAAGAGAGTGGGTAATCACCAACTATACTAAGATACTCCTGTAATAGAGACTTTATATTATTGGCTTGGTCACTAGAGAGATGGCACAACTTAGCACTGGGGTCCTCCAAGATAGTAGAGTTTTCAACTTTTACACTAGACCCATTCATTATTTCAGAAAAACACTGATCTTTATCATCCTTACACTCTGGCACAATGATACAATTTGGCAAGGATTGATCAACACAAGCAACTGCTTTTCCCAGGGTTTCGTTACGAACATGATATGACTTTAAAAGATTGACATGGATAAGGCGTTTTTTCTTACGCCGTTCAGGGGTGCTAATCACATAATTCACGGACCCCTGTTTTTCTAGTACTTCATATGGACCACTGTATTTGGATTTAAAAGGGTGATCATGTAAGGGCAGGAAGGCCAACACCTGCTCCCCCACTTGGAATTCTCTAGGTTTTGCCTGATGGGCCTTATCAAAATGCAGTTTCATTTTCACCTGAGCACACCTTAAGTTGGACTGGGCAAGTTCTACAGCCAGACGCAACTTCTCCTTGAATTGGACCACATATGAAGCTAAGGGCGTCGCGCTCTGATCACTCAACCAACACTCTTTTAACACCTTAAGAGGCCCTCGCGCCTCATGTCCATAGACGAGCTGGAAGGGCGAGAATCCTAGCGACTCTTGTTTACTGTCCCGAACAGCAAACAAAAGCAGGTCAACTCCCTCGTCCCAATCCTTCCCAGTCTCCAGACAGAAGGTGCGCAACATGAGTTTTAGTGTCTGGTGAAATCTCTCTACCACCCCCTGTGACTGAGGGTGATAGGCCGAAGACCTCAACTGCCGGACTCCCAGGGTTTGCATTACCTGATTAAACAACCGGGAAGTAAAATTGGAACCCTGATCTGACTGCACCACTGTAGGAAGGCCTACTTGAGTGAAGAAGTGGGTTAAGGCTTTGATAACATTCTTCGCTGTGATGCGGCGCAAGGGAATGGCTTCAGGATAACGGGTTGCACAATCAATAATGGTTAGCAAGAACTGATGACCACGAGGGGTCTTAGGTAAGGGACCGACACAATCTATGACCACCTTACTAAAGGGCTCTTCAATGACTGGGATAGGCTGCAGAGGGAATGGTTTAACACTGGGGTTCGGTTTCCCCGCTACCTGACAATCATGGCAAGTGCGACAGTAAGAGCTGACGTCTTTCTTCATCCTAGGCCAAAAGAACTGGGATAAAATTTTTGCATAAGTCTTCCTAACTCCTAAATGACCACCCACCCCATCATGAGCGATACTAAGTACGTCCTGCCGCAAAGGTTTGGGAATAACAACTTGATGATGAACTAACCAAGGGTGATTGGCAGGAGAATTGGAGGGACGGAACTTCCGCATTAATACACCAGACCTAGTGTAGTAGCAATTTGATTCTTGCTCAGCTTCTGTCTCAGTAACTGACCTATTGAGAAAACCTACTAGCTCAGGATCCCCTGCTTGTAGCTCAATAAACTTACTCCTAGTGATGGGAGAGGAACCAAAACTAGTGACATCTGGGTTCCTATCTCCATCAGAACTACTCTGGAGGTTATCTGGTTGTGGGGAATCCTCAAAAAATTCACTGAGACCAAGATCAGTATGGTCCGGCTGGATAAGATTATCCTCGGACTTCTCACAGTCCTGGAGGGAAACTTCATCAACTTCACTAGTCTCTTCTACTTCTGTACTGTGGCTCATGCTACGGGTCACAGCACACGCAGGGAACAACCCTGGAAAGTCTACTTCTAACTGCACAGTATTATTCTCGGCAGTGGGACAAGATGAGATCACAACATTAGGGAACATCATGTCGCCAACGAGGTCATTTCCTATCAATAGAGAGACCCCTTCGACAGGTAAGCTATCTACTACTCCTAACGTGACATAGCCTGACTTTATGGATGACCGCAGGTACACTTGACAAAGGGGAATACGCGACCCACCGGTCAAACCGTTCACAAGCACCCAGCTACCAGTATAGCATGAATCCAGGAATGGAGCAGCTTCTTTAGTAACAAGAGATAAGGCTGAGCCTGTGTCTCTCAAGAGTTTAACAGAAATGGGTTGACTGAATTGATCCAAAGCTAAGGAACCAGGAGAACAAAATGGTTCAAAGGTTGATGTCACAGAAGAGGGGGAAGCATTCAGGGCAACAGTCTGACTGAGGGCAGTGACACAGGGCTCCAATAATTTTTCCGATTGCTCGGCCACCCTGACCAAAAGAGTGGGGGATCCTTGGCGAGAGGAATTTCTTTTCTTTAACTTGAGACAGTCGCTGATGACATGTCCTGGCTTCTTACAGTACCTACAATTAGAGTTTCTCTCACCAGTAGGAGTAGATCCACCTGTCCCATGGACCATGGGCTCACCCGGGGTAGATGATGCAAAACCTGAGGGTCGGGTCGGTATGACAAGAGGCAGGGACCCCGATGTAGATGTTGGTGTGGGCCGCCTGAAGGAAGTGAAGGACTGGGACATGGGAGCATAAGACCTGGAATTTACATTTCTATTAGTTAAGGAATAATGGTCAGCCACTGGACCGGCATCAGCCAGAGTACAGATACCTCTCTGATCCAAGTGTGCTCGAATGTCGCCTGGGATACACTTTCTAACCTCCTCAAGCAGGATTAGTTCAACAAGCTTGTCATGTTCTACATGGGCAGACTCACTTTCAATCCACCTCCGACAAAGAACCTGTTTCTGCCTGAAGAACTCCACAAATGTTTGTTTGTCAGTCTTCCGGCAGTTACGGAACTGTTGCCGGTAGGCTTCAGGAACAAGTTTATACGCTCTCAAAACCGCGGACTTAAGAAGGGCATAGTCTAGACATTGATCCTCAGAGAGGGCAGAAAACACATCTAATGCTTTACCAGTGAAAGATCTATAAATAAGTTGAGACCATTGAGAAACAGGCCACTTGTTAAGTCGGGCAATTTTCTCAAAAAGAGAGAAAAACTTGTCTGGTTCTTCCTCATTAAATTTAGGAACACTGTTGAGACATTTGTCTACACTGAATGTTGAAATATTACTACCTTGAGCCAAACCTCGTTGTTTGAGAGTTTCCAGCTCCACCTCGAGTCTTTTGAGTTCAACTTGTAAGGCCAAATTACTTGGTGTAACAATTTCCTCTGAATTTCCCGACGGTTGGGCTATGATTTCATTGTCAATAAGGTAGTTGAGGACAGCCTCTTCTAACCTAGACTTATTCATGGAAGAGCGGCCTTCTACTTCATAATAAGCAGCGAGGGATTGCCACTCTGCCTTAGTAAGCCCCTTCAGTACTTCGGCTGAAGGTGAAGCCAAAAAGCTTTCCAGGTCAAACATGTTGAACTCAAAATCGAGTAGCGAAAAAAAAAGTAACCGTGGCAGCTAAGCTAACTAGCTAGCTAATTAATAATGTCAAAATGCAATCAACTGTGAAACACAGCAAGGGATTAACCAAACACCTGGTACACAAGATAAGGGTTAACTCACCAGTAACTTAAGCAATAACAGGAGCAATATAAATGAACACTGTGAACACAGCAACTTGCATCCAAAAATACTTAGCGATGAAACAACACCTGGCGAGTAACAACACTTGATATGACACAACAATGGTGGTTAGCTCCCGGACACAGGCCCCCCACTTGTCGCGATCCCACTACCCTTTATACTTGGGGAGTGAATCCTACCCCAAGTTATTAACAAATAAAGGAACAAATAGGGAACACGGCAATAATTATCCTCACCAAAAACCTACTCAACTAAATGTACTTGAAAAAGTAAGAACAGTTGAAATAAGTGAATCACAAAAGGGAAGATAATTAATTAATTCAATTTATGTTCTAAAGGGAGTAATGACTAGCAAACATGAATTTAAGGGAATAAGTAAGTGTATAATAGAATAAGAGTGATGCCGGAAGGGCGAAAATATGCTGTAAGGAGTTAGACCAAACAAATATTACTTAACATTACTATATTACACAAGACATACGAAATATATATATACGACGATACGAAGTCATTAGTTAAGAGGTGAAAGAAGATTATTAGGAATTGAAGAAAAAGTGGTGAAACTGAAATACAGTAGGAGTAGAAAGAATCTGGGCTCAACCAGATCGCTTCATCTTTCTTATTGGTGTTTTGTCTTTGTTCTGCTCCTTGGGTCGTCAGACCTTTGTATTAACTCATTGGTTTATTTATATAATACCTTATTATTATTATTTTTGTTATTGTTGGAGTTAGTAGGCCGCCCAGGTCCTTGTGTGTAACTGGGAGGGAGTAGTCCTGACCCTTTTTTTTTTTTTGGTGTTAGTTAAGTGTTAGTTGTGTTAGTCTAAAGGGTACACTGTATGGAGGGCTGCCAGGTTCTTGAGTGGAGCTGGTTTGGTCACTCTCATCTTTATTCCTCTAGTAATGTTTTATGTAGAAATGTGTATATTGAGGCAGGAGGTGGTTCAATTACTTCTTCCTGGCCTGATATAACTGGTAATCTGCCCAGTAGAGATGGTGTCTCACTATATATTTTTTTTTTTTTTTTTTTTTTTTTTTTTTGAGTTAGTGAGCCCGCCCAGGTCCTTGTGTAGCTGGGAGGGTAGTCACATTTTTTTTTTTTTCTTTTTTTGCTAAGATGTTAGTTCAATGTTAAATGTTAAATGTTAAATGTTAAATATTAGTTATGTTAGTCTAAAGGTACACTGTATGGAGAGGCCTATCAGGTTCTTGTGGAGCTGGTAGGTCACTCTCATCTTTTATTCTCTCTATTAATGTTTTATATGTATATTGGGGCAGGAGATGGTTCAATTACTTTCTTCCTGGCTGATTTAAACCAACTGTGTTCTTGGAATCCTTCGTTGTCTATATTATTTATCCAGTTTTGATATGTTTCTGTTTTAAGTTCAGTCACTTTTTTCCAAATATTTACAGCTTTGTTGTGTATATCTACATTGATTGCTAAGAGGTTTGCTCTCTTGTGTAGCTGTTCATTATTGATGTGGTCTGTATATTTTATGTTATATATAAATCTGAGGGCTATATTTTGTACTGTTTGTAACCTTTTAATGCACGTTTTACTAAGGGTGTTCAATGGGATGGGTGGGTAGTCCATAATTGATTTGACAAGGGCAATATAAATCTTTCTTTTGTTATTAATGCTAGGTTCTTAAAGCGTTTTATTTTTGATAATCTTATTCTTGCCTGT
>NW_024732237.1:0-21283 GCF_018991925.1 Homarus americanus
CTCTCTCTTTCCCCTTCTTTCATTTTCCTTTCCCATTTCTCCACTCTCACTTCTTTCTTTCTTCCCCTTCTAGTTCTCCTTTATCCCTGTGTGTCGAGGATTTCTCTGCATGGAAATCTATTCACCTGTTTATTGACTTATTTATTTTACTTCCTCGCCTGAGTGTGTTGATGCAAAGCTGTTCCTACAAACTCTTTGTTGTCGTGACGTTGAAGATTTTGTTCAGCTTTTGTTCATAAGTAAAAAAAGAACATTCCGTAATTCCTGATGTAGGATGATTTAACCTCTCGACGACGATGATTTATTCCTCGGGATTATGTTAAACCCCTCACGGACGATGATCTTATCCCATAATGATAATGATTTAATCCGTTGAGGACGATGAATTAACCCCTTGATGACGATGAGTTCATTCCTTTCACAATGACATCCCTGATAACTCCATTTGTTCATAAAATTCGAAATCCAACAGAGGCAGGGGTGGGATTCAGGAGATGCCATCTACTGGAGAGATGATAAAGAGTCAGAAGTGGCCATCACAGAGACGAGAAAACACGCCTTGACCCCGGCATAGTGAGCCGAAACTTACACAAGTCACAGACCTCGAGCCAATCCCACTGAGACCCCAAAACTGCTCTAGGCGGGCTGAATATACGGCCTTGTAAAAGAACCTCAACAATACTTTGTAATGCCTCTCCCTAGAGCCTGAAACCCAATAACAGCCGTAATTTTTTGTCCTTTGTAGTTGTATGAAGTTTTAACAAGTCTAATAACTTTTAATAGCTATGAAAGATAAAAGAGTAATGAAAATCAATACAGTTATTTGAATTAGCATTAATATATATATGTAATAAAAAAAGAAGGTATTTTGTGAGGTTGTACTTGATATATGAAAAAAGTCTGAATTTATGTTTTTAATGTTGATGGTAACTGATACATCGAAGAGTATAAGATTTACACATCTTTCTCCGAAATTAATTTGCATTCTGAAGGAAATTTTTTTTCTCTTACTACAGAGGACCACGTTTTTCTTTTTCTTTGTTCGGGTTAACTAAGAGAAAAAAGAAGAAGAGAAGGTAAGGGAGAGAAGTGACAGAAGGATGTAGAAAGTGACAGAAGTTGGTTGAGACTGAAATTCACACACACACACACACACACACACACACACACACACACACGCACACATAGTCATCCAACCCAATTTAAGAGTAGGTGAGAGAAAGAAGGAGAAAGAGGAAGAAGAATTAGAAGAGAAAGCCAAGATGGACATTTTTGAGGTGGCGTTACTCAGCTCAGTGCAGACTCCTCAAAATGTGTCTCCCTAGAGTCAGACAAGAACGTGTTTTTTCTGTGAAGGTTTAGCAGACTGCTCTAAATTTCACCCATAAGAAAAGTTCCCGTGTGTTTATTATCCAGAGAATTAACTAGCAGGTCAGAGATGTATAAACTCTAATATGTACAAGAGAAGGAGAGATAGGGGTGTGTCCTTTCCACACCCAGGAGAGAATGAGAGATATCTCACAAGGGAGGTAGTGTTTTTGTTTTCTCATAAAGGATATATAGAGTTACTTTGTACATATCCATAACGAATCATGAAGTTTTTACTCTCTCTCTCTCTCTCTCTCTCTTTCTCAACTATTATATCTATCTTCTCCTCTCACGAAACACCTATTAGTTACAATCTAGAGGTACACTTACATGGTGTTGTCCTACAGAAACTCACTAAAAACATCTAGGATTCATACAGTAGGAGAGAGAAGATAGCTTTTCAGATAGAAAGATAGAGAGACATAAATTGAAAAGGAGAAGGAGAGAGGTAAGAGAGAGATATATGAAAGAGAGGATTAGGAGGAGTGAGAAGCATATAGCCATAATATTTAGAAGAAAGAGAGAAGGAGAAACAGATAGGGAGAGAGAGAGAGAAAGAGAGAGCGAGAGAGAGAGAGAGAGAAAGAGAAAGAGAGAACTGGAAAAAAGTAAGAAATAGGAAGGGAGGTTATGTAATGAATAAAGAATGACCGAGAGAGAGTGAGAGAGAGAACAACAGACAAACGAGAGTTGTTTAATGTGGCGGACCACCTGGAATCACCCCCCCCCCCAGTCACCTGTATAACTCATTTGCCTGGTTTTGTTATACGTGAGACCTGTGCGTATGGTCTACTGTGACCCCGTTTACCAAATGGCCGCCGTGAGGAAAAGAGAGAGAGAGAGAGAGAGAGAAAGAGAGAGAGAGAGTAAAAACATACATGTAAAGAGAGGTAGAGAAGGAAAGACTGACAAAAACAGGAAAAATAAATAAAAATATAAAAAAATATGAAGGGATAGATTCATATTGAGAGATAGAGACCTACACAGATAAAAATTAAATTATAGTTAGAAAAACGCTATAAGACAAACAATAAAAAAGCGAAAGAGTAATAAGAAAAACTAGAAAAACGACACCCATTATTTATCAAGGGTCTCTACCTCGAGTCCCTTAGCAGGGCCAGGTAGGGCAATTAGTCACCTGCTGAAGAAGAAACCCTACCATATACCACAGAGATATCCATGAGAGAACAATGTCCCTGGCACTGTGAGGAGGAGGAGGAGGAGGAGGAGGAGGAGGAGGAGGAGGAGAAGGAAGAGAAGGAGGAGGAGGAGGAGTTGGAGGAGAGGAGGAGGAGGAGGAGGAGGAGGAGGAGGAGGAGGAGAGGGTTGGGGGAGGCTGTGTAATATTATTATAGAAAAAGATTAATCTTATGTACCCCTTATGTACTTTTCTTGTATTTGAGTGCATACTCTCTTTCGTCACGGAGGCAAACAAGAAGCCAAGTATTTCTTTCTCAGTACCGATTATAATTCAATAAAAATAAATATAAAAAACACCGCCGACTCAACTTTCCTCAGTGGTAATTCCACACCAATTAAAACTTAAATAACCCGCAATCTTGAAGTCTCAGAATCTTCGGATAATCATTGTTCCGCTTTTACCTCCCTTACGCTTAACATCGTAATAATCCACAAGACACAAATAAGACGACGGCGGGGGTGGTGATGTGGTTCTCTGCCCAAGTACCTTACCCCTCACCCCGCCACACACACACACACACACACATACACAGAGTCAAACAAGCCGGACTATTACTCACAAGCCATTGCTCCCCCCTTCACCGTAATTGTCTCAAAGTTGGTTGGCGGCGGTGGTGAGGGTCCTTGAGGTTGGCGAAGAGGGAAGTACGGGAGGGAGTGGGGGAGGGGGAGAAGAGAGGGATGGATGGTGGTGGTGGTAGAGGAAGTAGCAGGAATTATAGTGCAGGCAAGCAGAAGTTGGGAGAAGTTTGAGGGGTAAGGGCGGAGACAAGTCGAGAGAGTCAACTCTTAGATGTGACACCGAGCGGCGAAAATTACTCTCTCTCTCTCTCTCTCTCTTGCTATCAGGTCAGCCATGTCAGCATCCTTTGTGGGTCCGCGACTTGGCTTTCAACTCTTGTGGTTTCGAGAAATTGAATATAGGGGATTGTGATCAACTTTTTTTTTAATGTTTGCAGGAGATTTACGGTTTGGCTATCTGTTTAACTTTATCCCTTTATCGCTTTCTATATTTTTCTATATTATTCTATTCTGAGATCTATTTACATGTCTCTCTAACACATATATCTCTGTAATATCTTCATATATTCTCTAAATTCGTTCCTCAAAATCGTAAAACCTCAGCCCCTAGCGTCAGCTCTGCACCAACTCTGTCTCTGGTCATTTCAGTTGCTGCAGAATCACATTTTCACGTTTGAAATTAATTTGAAACAATCTGAGACTTACAGTATATTCTTCGTCTTCATTTATTACTCAGAGCTTTTTAACAATCGAAGAAACATTTCGCTTATAATTTTTCGTTTGCTTCTTCATTTTATTCAAATTTTACATTTTTGCCTTTCATCACGATTTTGTTATTCGTGACTGCCAAACTCTTCCTCTACTCTCGCAATGGTAAGTTCTCAAAGTTTCTACAGGCTACGTGGTGTAGTCAGTCAGGCGTGCCCACTGTACTTTCTCCTTTACTCTCGTGTGGTAAAACGTTCCCTTGTTAGATAATTTACGATTACATAGGCCCGCGGTTCACTTTCTCTACCATTAAGTTATTACCAAGAGTCGGTGTTGAATTATTTATGGAAAATGGGACGATTGACTCACATGTGACATTTACTACACTATATGTAATGAGGCCACCATTTCATCTCTCACTGACACACACACACACACACAGACACACACACACAGACACACACACACACACACACACACACACACACACACACACACACACACACACACACACACACACACACACACACACACACACACACACACACACACACACACACACACACACACACACACACATCCTACTAAATGAAAATGTACAGCATATAATTTTGTAGTAACCCCAGTTTTGAAGACCAGATGTTTACCCTGAAAAGTCTCTATATTGGATTAAAAAATTATATTTGCTAAAGCAAGTGTATGATGGTAGAATATAAACACTATTAGGAAATCGTAACCATTATGAGATTTTATGACTCCTAACAAAAAAAAAGTGACTAAGAATTATAAAGGATGATATTGTTTGGAATAGTTTGTTCAAGTTACTTTAACAGAGATATAATGTTATTTCTTTATGTAGAATTATTAATTTACCTAATTTATAACCACTTTCTCCTGATTATATAAACTTTCTGGGAGTGGTTTGCTTTTTAGGGAGACGTTGATTAAAATTATATTATGGACTACCTCAGCTTTGTACATTTTCACTGCTTGGAGTTGGATGGTTAAATTTTCTTTCAAATTTATCCTAACTATAGTTAAGTATTATCACAAAACATCATGGGTGCTTCAGTCCCCTTGAGGTACTTTGTTCTAACGGTCTTAACAAATGAGAGAATCCAATAGGAGAAGCATAGACGGTCTCATTTATTTATTGTAGTCGTTCATCTGTAGAAACTTAATTTAACATCCATCCAAATATCACCTGAGAATTTCTACTTTGTTAACTTAGTTTTAATCACACCCGTAAGAGACTGATCCTTCAGCTGTAATTAATACCAAGTGGAAACCTCATTTCATATACATCCCTCTGATCTAAGCACTAAGGCCTGGCACTCCATGACGCTACTTTATAATTATACAAGTACATAGATGCATCAACAAACAGTATAATTATAAACCTCTGAGAGTCTCTAGTGAGCCTCCATCATGCCCTCCTCTGTGTGATTACCTTGTATTCCTCCTAATTTGCTGAATACTGCTAAAGCTTCTTGTTGGCTGAGAGCAAACATTATTTTGGCCTCATAAATTACGGAGCAATACCCTTCCTAGCTCCTCATTTTCATTCCCCTCGTCTATGTCATTACTGGAATCGTCTTCGGATAATTCAACCATCTCCCTTTTGTTGATTCATTTGATAATTTATTTGTTTAGTTATTTATCGGGTATTCATCCCTTTAATATTGCAATGTAACTCGTAAGGAACTCATATGAGCCATCCAGTACATTTCACTAATAACTTCATAAGAACAATCGGTGTTTTAAATAGTATTGTGTTTACAGCATTACTTCTCAGACTCGTAACTCACCCTGACTTAACTAAGTTACATTACTTGGGAATTTAGTCCTTTGGGTAATTTCTCGTTACTGACTGGTTGAGAACACTTGAGCTTCTCACTGTTGGTTGATGCTTAGTTAAATATTAAATGTAGTTTTCTGGAATGGTTCGTGACTGGCGTAATTTATTTGTTCTATGTATGTATATTGGCAAATTATTCAACAGAATGAAGAAACAAAATCAAATATTCTTAGCAGCATAAACCCAAATGAGATCTAAGACAAGGACTTAACTGGAAATACAGGATTTTGTTATATTTACTTTGCCTGGTATCAAGGTAGAATCTTAGTATGATACTGACGCAGTTTCCCACTGGATGTTGTTCTCGTTGCTTTAGAATAAATTAACCAATTAGGTGCATTCATTCATCTTCACTTATGGGGAATTATCCATTATAGAAACCTTTGTCAATAAGACCCCTGACGAACATGTTGTACAAATACAGAAGGTGAAGTATAACGAACTTACTTTTCAATTACCAAATGGAGTAGGCCCACCTAAGTTGAGTTAGTTTCAGGGTCCAAATTTAGAAAACTCTCTCTCTCTCTCTCTCTCTCTCTCTCTCTCTCTCTCTCTCTCTCGTGTGTTTCTAGTGGTTTCCTCATTAGATCAATACCTTAAGTAAACTACGACTTTTCCCCTATTGTGTTTTTATTCTCTTTTCCTACGTTTTTCTGTTCTATCGTAATTTGCTTCTTAAATTTTTTTGCTGTTGTTGATGCTTTTGTTTTGTTGTTGTGTACAGGAGTTTCAGCTGCCCAAAGTGATTAAGCACCTGCGATACAAGTCATGGTATTGCAAGGCAAGAAAATTTTAAAATCTCCAAAATTTGGATTTTATTTTCAAGAACTCTCGTTTGTTCGTTGAGTAAATATTCCGCTATAAAAAATCAGATTTTTAAGATTTATAAAATAAAAAAAAAAATATATATATATCCGATTCTCTAGTGAGTATTATTTTGTTATGCTATTTTATCGGCTTTTGTGTATTGCTGGGTTTTTTCTTATATTTTATTCGGATTTTTGGAGCATTTTTTGTTATCATTTTTGCGGGACATTTTTATCAATTAGTATTATTCATGAAAACCATTCGACATATATTTTCCTATTGTTTTTATCTTAGTTTTATTCTTTAACTTTCTATATTTAGTAAAATAATCTTGTTTCCTTTATCAACTGGTATTTTTATCATTTCTTACTGTCATTATGTCAATCTACTTACCGTCAATCTACTTTCGTCTCTCACTCTCTCTCTCTCTCTCTCTCTTTCTCTCTCTCTCTCTCTCTCTCGCTCTCTCTCTTTCTCTCTCTCTCTCGTATTCTTATTTTATGGATGATAGAATTAGTTATTCTTCTTATGATTATGCTTTTGTTTTAGGGAAGTGTAATCTGATGACCTCTCTCTTTCTCTCTCTCTCTCTTTCTCTCTCTCTCTTTCTCTCTCTCTCTCTCTCGTATCGGCAAGTATATTTGAAATACGAAGATACTTAATCTATAATAGTTGTCTCTCTGTACACACACACACACACACACCGTCGTTTTCGGACCTCTGAGAACTTCAGTCCCACAAGACTTTTACTTTTCAATTAGTGAGATCTTAACATTTTTCCATTTACTGTATTTTGTTGAGGCCGCTGTGGGTGGATGTGGGCGGAGGTGTGTGTGTTTTAGGGCGAAGTAACCAACACTTACATGTCAAAAATATAAGTATAGCAATAATAAAATAACCCACCATATATACTGTAGCCGAAATATTGTCCCATTACGGCAGGTACAAAAATTTACATATTTAAAAAGTCTACATCTATTATTCATATAAATAGTCTAAGTTTAAACATGCGTATGTGCATATCACACCCATGCACATATACATACACATCGACCCCCCCCAGTACAAACATACTCTCCCTTCCACCACGTATATACAAACATCCATATACAAGACACATGGACCAGTGTAAATGTGTTCTGTCTCTCACACCTTTAGTCCTTGACGGATATTAGGACTCTACATTAGACAAGCATCATAACAAATGATTATAATTTGTGAATGAATAAAAATGTTTATGTTCCATGAATGATGATCATTTTATTATGTTTCTTCGGTAGGTACATAAACAAAAACTGACAGCGTTATGATGACTGTGGGAATACATTGTTGGAAAAGCAAATGTTTGGGAAATTATTAAGAGTATAAATCACAGGACACGAGGGGTGATTCTCACTTACTATCGTCTATGTCGCGTGTAATGTAACTTTCAGCGAGCATGTTGGATATATATATATATATATATATATATATATATATATATATATATATATATATATATATATATATATATATATATATATATATATATATATATATATATATATATATATATATATATATATATATGTAATCATCATATGTATATATATATGTGTGTGTGTGTGTGTGTGTGTGTGTGTGTGTGTAATCCACTGTTAAACGTCGATGTATATAATTGTTCCCTGAAGGGTGATGACACATACGGTGGGGTTGGCTACAACTGCTCGAGGGTCTCAGGGGAGTCCGTAAAGAGATAAGATTAGGTGTCAAAACCAGCGTGTTAGCAGAAATTGACTGGGGGACGAGATAGGGGAGAGACATAATGTAATATGCCTTCATTAATTGTTTCCGTCTTTTTTTCTTCTTCTTTTTAACAGGTGAAGTAGTGGGTGACTATTCTCATTTACTGGAGGTTTGGTACAAGCTGAAGGTTTACGCATCATCTGCACATTTACTTAGAAAACTTTCACCAGCTTCATCTATAATTATTATCAAAATATTAAAGGTTAAAACTTTCACCAGCTTCATCCTTAATTACTAATATATTAAAGGTTACAATGTTTCGCCTGCAGATACGACCACTCCAACATCTTCCAGGAGTCTCTGCCGTCACGTTACTTGCAATGTTCGGGGCTGGGTGTCGCTACATTGGGCGAGTCGCGTGTTACACCCTGAGAGGCACTTAAAGGTAGGCAAATACATCAACCTGCTTGGAGAATGTTTCTTGTCTTCCTTTCGGCAGAGGGATATCCCTTTCCCACCAGGGCTCATCCTGTTTATTCACGGCAGGTGTCCTACCCACACTGTCCGCATCGTTTGACGGTGGTTTGAGGGACTGCACCCTTCATCTCCTGGAATTACCCAGCAAAGGAGCGGACATGAAAGTGATTGAACACGTCTGGGCACAAATGGTCAACACATGGGACATTGCACAAGAGAGGACTGCCCACCACCTCATGGCTCATGCCAAACTCAGTGGGAATTTCACAAGCATAAGCCGAAGCTATATAGTGTGAGGCCTTGTGACAACCATACCGGAGAGGCTGCCAGCCCTGATAGTCAAAGAAGGCGACTGAACCAGATATTAAATAAATGTGCCTGGCTGGATATAAGTTTAGTTCTTTAAAATGTCAAAGAAACAATTATTAATGGTAAATGGTCAATGGTAAACTCATTAATAACTGAATTTATTCAGAGGTAATGTGAACGGCAATCCAAATGAAGAAGCTATGTTCCCTTTTTTACTCTTGCTTCTGTGGAAGGTTGGTTTGACTGGTAACTTTCATAGGCAGTTGCAGGGGACAGAAAGGAGCGCGGTGGTCCCTCCATCTACACAGTCTGTTAATCAACAAGCCACTGCCATGGTGTGCTACGGTGTAAGAGGTGCGACCCCCTAGCTGAACGCACCCTCCTGTTTGTGATCTCTGGTGTAAAGAATAAATAATGTAATAATGGCTGTTAATCTACAATTACTTTAAGGACCTCAAACAATTGCGTTTAAAGTTTACTCGTATCCATCGATATTTTTGTATCATCAATAGATAGTGTACAAAACATTTATCCCCAGTGGTGGGTGGTGGTAAACAACAGATGCCTATGGCCTCCACGCCATGAAACACACACACACACACACACACACACACACACACACCACAACCCACGTGTGTGTGTGTGTGTGTGTGTGTGTGTGTGTGTGTGTTCGAGCAACCATCACTGTCACCAGGTAGATCAATCACAGGTCACCCCCCAGTAGTATTTGGTGTGTATATCTCACACAGGAGGTCCAGCACAAGTCACCAGGTACTACTATCTTTATTATAAAACTCTTCACAAATACCAGACAAACAGAGCCAACCCTCCCGCCTCCATCTTACTTTACCTGAAATATATTGCCAAACTTCCTGTAACCATTTATAACCAACTCTACCGTTGTCGCCCAAATGAAGGATCACCTTTCACTTAATTACCAGTATCTTGTGGCCCAAATGAAGTAACATTCTTTCACCCTAATGAAATATGGGCAAACTGAATTTATCGCCCAAAAGAAAAACGACGAAGGAAAAAAAATCGTCTTCTAGGGACATTACTTAACCTAACACCTCATATATTTACAATCTAAAAGGAACAAAAGGAAAAAAATGTTCCCCATAAAAGAAAATTACTTTAGCGCATAAAAAACCCCAATAATCACTACCCTTCGCCTGTTCCCTGTACCACTAGCGGGGAGGGGAGGGGGGGAGGGGAGGAGAGAAATACGTATTCAGAGTAGAGACACAATATCTCTCCTTCAGGCAAGTATTTATCACGCTTCCTTATTCACTGAAGTAATCACTGCCACGCCTCCCGGGGCTATAAAACTAACTTATTATGCCCTGACCCGGGGAAGGAAAGGGGGAGGGGATGGGGGGAGGGCGTCCAGAGAGGGTTGGGGGGGGGAGGAGTAGGAGGAAAGAGGGAAGATTAAGACAAGTGTTGCTAATTGAACGGATGGAGAAGAAAACGATGGGAAGAAGAAGAAGAAGAAGAATTATTTGAAGGGGAGGAGAGGAATGTGGTTAACGAGTAATGGTGGAGGAGAAAAATAAGAGGAGAAATGATGATAAAAGAGAAGAATGTTGAAACGAAGAGGCGAAAAAAAACGAGAAAAAGAAGAAGGAAAAAGACAACACAAGAAAAGCTATAGATGAGAAAAATAAGATTAATTAAGAAAAAATAAATGATCACGGAGGGGAAGAAGAAGATTTAAAAGGGTAAGGAGAGGGTAAACGAGAGGATGGAAGGGAAAGAAGATGATAAATGATGAAAAGAGAAAGGGGGAAGGGAGGGAAGAGAAGAGGGAAAGACAGAAAAGGGGAAATTAATCACTGAAGGGGAGTAGAGTGACGTGGGTGTGAAGAGTTGGAAGAGAATATGATGGAGAGAGGGTGAGAGGTGAGGGAGAGGGGGTGAGAGGAGGATGAGAGGTGAGGGAGAGGAGAGTGAGAGGTGATACAGAGAGGAGAGAGGGGTGAGAGAGGAGGGTGAGAGAGGTGAAAGAGGTGAGAGAGGTAAGAGGTGAGAGAGAGAGGAGGATAAGAGAGGTGAGAGGTGAGGGAGAGAAGGGTGAGAGGTGAGGGAGAGTTGGTGAGAGGAGGATGAGAGGTGAGGGAGAGGAGAGTGAGAGGTGATAAAGAGAGGAGAGGAGGGTGAGAGAGGTGAAAGAGGTGAGAGGTGAGGGAGAGAAGGGTGAGAGGTGAGGGAGAGGAGGATGAGAGGTGGTAAAGAGAAGAAAGAGAGGTGAGGGAGAGGGGAATAAGAGAGGTACGTGAGGTGAGAGGTGTGAGAGAGAGAGAGAGAGAGAGAGAGAGAGAGAGAGAGAGAGAGAATAGCTTGATACATATAAAAAATAAGAGTAAACAGGTATAGCTGATATGATATTAAAAAAAAAATATTACTTAATGTTGGAAAATAACTTTTTAACGAAATAACTAGACATAAAATCAAATAATTAACCACTTAGATGCTCATAGCCAAATATACTTCGTTTACCAACTCACGCCGTCAGCCAGGTAAGTTTGGTGCCACGTGTCCCAGGTTGACTTAGGTAATTAACCTATATGACGTCAGCAATGTGGCTATGGTATGATACGTTACATAAATTGGTTGGTTATTTATCTTGATAACGAAAGTTTCACGACAATATTTAACTTTAGTGTTTATTAACGTCATTTTCCTGTTTAGGTAACCGTCCGAATGATAGGAGAAACAAGTGAGAATATTGGCAAATAAATCTGAATAATCTAAGCCAGAGTAAAGGAGTGAATCTTGTACCTGAACAAATAAATAATAGTTACATTACAAGACCAAGAAGGCAACTTATCACTCACAGACGACTTAATTTGGCCTAAGATCAGTCAAGTAAATTAGTACGTATCAATCAGGGCCTCGTAATTACATAGGTCCAGTAATCATGTCTACAGTGGCCTGGTAATCAGGCTGGCTGTAAGGGACCACCACTCATGTTGCACCACTAATTAAGTCAAATATGAGCCTGGGTGGAATAGTCTAATGCTCCCTCATATGGTGACGGGTCAAATAGTCCTTAGTCATTATGCACCTCCCAATCTAGTCATTAAGGTTAAACGCCATTAGAAATAGGACCTATTAGAAATGAGGACTATTATGATTGACCCCCATTGGCCTTCAAGTAATCTTACGAACGACAGGAGATGGAAGTTACTGGATGTTGTTAAGAAGCTTTGAGGAACAGATGTTTGTTATGGATGAAGAATGAAGTAGAGTATAGTGGGGTCGTAGCTCTGTTTGTAGGCACCGAGGGAGGTGCCCTAATGGTCTACAAAACAAACAATTATATCTCCTTTGCCAAAATACTTATTGAAACACTCAAAATGTTCACAAACACGAGTTAACATTTTGCAGCACCTTTTTTTAACTTCCCCTGATTATTTCTTTTGTGTGTTTTATTAAGGACATTGTGTACAAAGGGAAGGTGGAAAATGTTAACCAGCTACGAGAGAAACTTCTAAGAGCTGCAGCGTGTGTTACCAGTTCCATGTTTGCCAATACGTGGCAGGAAATTGAGTATGGTTAAGACTAAAAGTGCCCAAATTGAAGTCTACTAAGCAGACATAGGGAGAAAACTTTAGAGAAAATGTGTTTAATGCGAAATAAAATTTATACTATATTTTTTCCGGAAACTGTAGCAACTGTGTTTAGCTGTAAAAGTTGAACCTGTTGGCGAGGAACAATTCCAGTACTGATGTCTGAGAGGAAATTAAGGAAAAGAATTTACCGGAGTTTATAGGACTACTGGTTGAATTTATATATTGAATCAAGAGAGACGTATGAATATATTATTTATTTTACCATATACTGTATAGTTTCGTGTTTTGTGAGGATACACATCAGTCTAGAAAAGTCTTTGTTTTGTCAAGAATCAAAACTAAATTGATTCTTTCCATGTGAGGGAAGCGATCATGATAGTTTATTGGCCTTTACAGATAAAAAAAAATATATATTTGAAAGCATGGGCTGATTATCTTATATAAAATTCTTACATCGCGTAAATGAATCTTTATACTTATCTGTTTTGCCAATCTATCTGAAATTGTCTGAACTCTCCTAATTCTAATATCCCTAACGGGGTGAGGAGTACAAGCTCGAAAAAACGTACTCTAAATTTTATGAGGACAGAAGTCACTCGCTTCTACCAGACGAGATCACACGTCGCCGATAAGGTTGAGGGGAACACCAACAACCATGACAAATTAAGAGTTTCCATACCATCTCTTGTTATTACCAAATGTCCTCACATATGTATATACATTTTGTGAGATGTATGGCTGATTTCTCATATTCATTACTGATTGTAATTATTTTCCTTGCGTGATTTATTGGGCTAATGAAATATATATGGATCCTCGTGTTTCGAAGCCGGATTTGGTAAAACGTTACTCTGACCACCTAAGTGATACGGGTGGTCCCCATTAGAGGTTCACGGCGCCATAAGCTCGTTGAACAGGCTTTGTGTGAAATATAACAAAGTCTAGGTCTGCTTTTAGTATCCTGGTGGTCCAGCGGTTAGCGTTCCCCGGTCACAGTCATAGGCTTGTGTGCCGTGGGTTCGAATCCTGGCGGGTTGAGGTGTTGATTGTGTGTAGAAGTCCGCGTGATTTATTGGGCTAATGAAATATATATATATATATATATTTATATATATAATTTATATATATATATATATATATATATATATATATATATATATATATATATATATATATATATATATATATATATATATATATAATTTATATATATAAATAAAGTATATATATATAATTTATATATATATATATATATATATGTATATATATATATATAAATTATATGCTAATGTTTCTGATCTTTTAACAAACGTCATTCAAACTAAGAAGAACATAACACCTAACGTCATGTATATGTTTAAAAATTACCCATCTTGAATATTCTGTGGCCTGACATCCCCGCGTGAGACTTGTGAAATTATGAAGGAAGTGGAACATGGATATGTACTCTCTCTGAGTCCATGATGCAGGTCATCGGGTCTCAGCCCTAATGGGACTATCTTAACCTAATATGATCTGACCATTAGGCCCGGGCCCCACCACGAGTGGACTCAACACTAATGGTTATGTTAAGTTGGAGTCTATTAGGACCAGCTCATTTGACCATTCACCGCCTATAACAGTGAAAGTGTGTCCCAGAGGCCTATTTGCTCGCTAGGAGCAGTGCGGATGCAGCACACTGAATACTTAGCCCGGTGCTTAATAGTTTGGATCATCCTGGTAACTAAAGTACCTGAAACACTTCTTTAAAGGCAAGACTTCCCTGAGTATACATTACTGCGAGTGTCCACACACACACACACACACACACACTCACAGACACACGTAGAAGAAAAAAGTGTTCAATATATTTATTCCTTGAACATTTACCCAAAAAACAAAAACAAATAGTAAACTATCACTGTGTCAGGGTCATATAAATCGTTGCAAAATGAAAAGACTTTTTGATACTCTGGACAGCGCTTAGTCACTGAAATATTAACGGGTAAAAATGCAGGTCTGTTTTAGAACTTCTGAGTAATTCAAGGAGAGGAAGGTCAGAGTGATACAGGCAGCTCTGGACTTTGTGCTGTCACATTTGTATGTGTGTTTTCCTTATATATATATATATATATATATATATATATATATATATATATATATATATATATATATATATATATATATTCTTCACTTTCTAGTCTTCCTTTCGATATATGTAAAGTTGTTCTATGTATACCTAAAAGAGGATTTGTAAATACATACACATTAACGATATCAATTCTTATCGTTGTATCACTGCAATATGTTACCAACCTCGCTTAAGAATTATGGACACATTACCTCGATAATTCCCTGGATAATTATTTCGAAATCTAGCACATATTCTTACTTAGAAAAGGAAAGCAAATAAAAATATCTAGAGGAAAATACTTTGAAAACTTTCCAGAAAACCAAATTAGTATTTGATGTGTTATAAAAACTATTTATCTCTGTGTTTCTCAACAATATTTCGTATCTTCTTATCACTATTCACGCGAAGTCAAGAAAGAATTTTTGCTGAAAGGCCAGGGAAGGTGATTGACTGGTGCGGTGCGGGGATGAGAGGCTGAGGCCGCCTGACTGAAGATTTAACTCAGCCATTGATGGATGTAGCAAGCTGAGAGTGTGGGTGTAAAGGAGACTCGAGATGACACTTATTTTTCACACAAGGAAATCCCAGGCAATGTGCAAGTTGAAAGCCTGCCTGTTGATAATGCAAGATATATATACTGTAGAGAGAGAGAGGGGGAGGAGGTGGAGTGAAGGGCTTCCTGAATGTTAGAGTGTTTTGATCGTAAAGTAAGGAGTGGACGTTGTGAGAGAGGGAAAGAAACCGTTCTTCGAAAACCACGAAGAGAAAGAAAGAAAGCAAGAAGGAAAGGCGTTTTTATTATCAGTCTGTTGAGTGGAGGAGAGTGTGTGTAGAGAAAGAAGGAAAGAGTAAGATAGAGGGAAAGGTTGGAAATTATTTGCTATGTCTTTCCACTTGAAGTAAATGTTGTCATGTTATGTAATACAGTATATGGTTGCTCGCTCCCAGTGGACAGGAAGTAACTTTATGTTGTTACTGAGGCCAAAGATTTAGAGATGTGACATACGGCCATTTTTTAAACATTCAGGGAGGTAAGGCCAAAGAATAATCCCGAACACCGGGTTACTTTTAAATAACACGGCAAATAGATTCGTGAAATTCGAATAGCAGTCAGTATATTCGGGTTAATTTTTAGTAACCGTAATGCCGTAACACGAGAGAGGTGGTAGTTCTGATCCCTTACTATTGGCAGCCTGAGCAAGTCAAATGTATTGTAAGACTGATCAGGTGCAAACATTTCCCCCCAAAATATGTAATATATCCTAACGTAACCTAACAAATACTGCTTATACCTGACTCCACCGGAACAACAACCAAACAGTGAAATATACTTTAGGATATTAATAAGTATCCCCAATATTAAAAAAAAACAAAAATACTATTAATGATGGTGTAGTCTTTTGAGAGATTAATATTATGGCGTACCATTTGAAGTGCCATTTATATATACACATTGCACAATAGTATATTACAAATTCAACCTTCATGATCCATTAAATTTCAGAATTTTACATAAACAAAAAATTATTTAGTGAACAATAAAAGGGATTTATGAAAAGCGCGAGTCTCCAGTGCCAACAATACAAAGACAATTAAAACATTCCCACTCTTGGTCTCCTCTTTAAATATCACTTATATTGAACTTTCAACTTTGCGACTAAATGGAAGGAGCTAAACGAAATGACCCTCACTAGATCATGAACACTCACACTGCCACACGTGACACCTCCATGGCCTCGAGGATTAAAGCCACAACTTTCATTATATTTTGCTTGAAAAGAAAACATATGAGATAAATCGTTGGTATATAATCCGGTTTTATTTACCATGAAAACGACACATAAGAGATAGGTCAGAGGGAGAAAATCTTCATTAAATTTCGTTTTTAAAAGATTCTGTGTATTCGATGGAGTAGAGGGCTGAGTTGCAGCTTGTATCTCTAATCACAACTTTGTGTATAAACAAATCAATAAGTTATCACAGCTGGGTGGTCTGAGGATATCCCGGACTCAAACAAGTGACCCTTAAGACAGGAAAAAAAAACTGCATCCACTCAGCCACGGCACCCCAATATACCCTACCTAAGAGAGGCTATATTTAGTCTAGATCAGAATGATATAATCTGATTTATACAGTAAGTTATAATAATATAAAGTAGTGCAGTATAACCCATTAGAGGATGAGTTTGCACGTTGCTCATAACTAATTATTGGTTTAACAGACATAACAGTTAGTTAGCAGGAACTAGCAAGTACAGCCGCCGACTAGCAGGATCACGTCCACCGCGGCAACCAATTAACAGGATCAAGAAAGCAGGGCAAGCAAATAGGAGGCAGTCAGTAATCTAGCAAGAGCCCCTCAGCCAGCCAACTAGCAGACTAGCAAGGGGAGGCAGCAGCGCTCTCCGTTAGTGGATATTACAAAGTGTCGAGCCAAAACTGCCGTGGGAATGGTCCTGTTTCCTGATGTTGCTTCGTCATGGGCTGAGTGAGTTGATAAAGTGGTCGAGTGTTGAGTGATATATACGACCATGGCCAGGCGCCGTTGCTTTCAAGGCCTTTAATTAAAAGTCTTTATGTATATAATCACCAATTATCTTGAGGTTCATAATACAATAATTCACATTGAAACATATTCGTTATTGTCTTTTCGCCATTATTGGAACTGGAATTGCTTGAGACTTTCCTGTTATTATGCATGTGAAGCGAGAGTCATTCCTTTAACATAACACCAGGCGTAGTGTGGCAGTAGCGTAAAATGAACCTTAGGTCAGCAAGGATCTGTGACTAGAGTGCACCATTATATGTATGAAAATTAAAGTTACTTTGTGTGTCAGTGTTCTGGAACGATGATAACATCAATACAAACCGAAGCATTAGTGATATTTTTATATTTTCATCCAACTGGTTTATACACAAAATGCTTGAAGAGATACTTAACGTTAATAAAGTAAATGTAGGAAAAATTATAAAATACATATGAAGTAACAGTGATTCATAATTAAATTGACAATTGACGTTCGAACGCTTGATAAAATGTGATAAGGTCCCATCTCTGCCTCCTGGTGATTCAGGGTCATGCTTGTATTTGTAATTTGTGAGCATCAAATTATTAATAATATTGTTACACTTTACTCTTTATTGCATTAAAACTGAAAGAAAAATTGGCGTACGATTTAATTTAGTGAGCTTATCATAACCAGTTAGGTGCTCGATGTGACAATTGACGAAGGTGTTCATGGAACCTGACAAGACGTAAATAATAAATAATATTGTAAAAAAAAACTTCTAATACTTTCCTTTACAGAATAATTTACTCTAAATACCTAACAAATATAGTTCTTGCGACACTTGAGGTTTTTGTTCAAAGGCGTTAAAAAACCTTGTAGTGACCTGACTACCATATATACATACAAACAGGTGGCGGATTTTATTCTTTCAGAGGAAGTATAGCTACGTGTTAAATGATGGTGGTTGTGTCGACAGTGAGTTGAAAACACACGATATCAACGACGAAGGAGACGCAAACTATTTTATCATTAACAAATCTTACAACGTAGTTCCGGAAGCCATGAAGAAAGAAGCGAGGACAGAAAACTAAAACAGTCGTAAAGGAATCTGGAAACTAGAAGAGAAAGGCGTCGAAAGGATGCAGGCAGATAGGAACGTGTGTTGGGAGGGTTGCTGGAAAGATTGAAGTACTGGAAGTTATATATTGGCGGTTTTGGAAGTTGAAATCGTGGAACACTGAAAGATAAAACAAGAGTAGGCAGCAAGTAGAAAGAAGAAAAACTGAAAGACAAAAGTAGAAAAGTTATATGTCGGAGGCGGGACTCGACAAAAATAACAACATATAAAGCAAATACACCGGAACAAGAAAATGTGAATATTGACAAGTAATGGTGATTGAAAATGAAGATTCTTGAAAGTCAAAATCAGGCCATAACTTATCCCAAAAATAATAGACCCTGAAGGACGAATATTGGAAGGCATCAAAGCCATCGGTGGCCAGCACAGGAGACGAAAAGTGCGGGCACCCAAAGCGGGGAATGCTAGAGGTTGAAGGAGTGAAGCACTGAAGCCTGAAGCGAAGAAAACTGAACCAGAAGTGAAGAGCTCTGAAAGTCACCATGGGTAGGATTCAAAGCCATACGCAGGGAAGTGGCAAGAAAAAATTAGGAAAATGGTAAGTGAAATCCGAGAGGAAACTGAGGGTAAAGGGTAAAGGAAATCTTGTATAGAGGGACCAGATTTCCAGGAGAAAATTACTAATCTCTTGCCCATCCTATGAGGTATATAAAGATGGCGCTCATGATATAGTTAGTAAAGGAACAGAAATTCAAATATTAAATTGATATAGCAGAAAATAGTGTTCTTGACATGTGTGAGAGTAACGATGGTACTTATCAAATTGCAAGTCGATGCACAAACACACACACACACACACACACCACGACTGATGACAGTTCCTCAAAATCATAATTGACTGAAGAGATGGATAAAAAAGTGAAAACAGTTTTGCATATCATTCACGAAGGATTTCGATTCAATTACTAGTTCATCCAGAGATGTTTCCTGAAGTACCGTCTCTCTCTACTAACTACTATATACCGAAACTATACAACATTAAGCTCACAGTTACGTGTAACCAGCGAGGAGTGACATACACAATGTTACGAGTTGGGGATTTAGAATATAGTTAAAAGTCTACCCAGATCCCAACAGGCAACAACAATAAAAAAACAAAGACAATCGGACTATAAAATGGTAGACAAAGGATGCGAGTTTTTGTTGTGTATAATAAAGTACCATAAATTCCTTAACAAAATATTCAGCTGTCTATAATTTACCCTTAACCATACTTAACCTAAACATTAACAGTATATACATATTTATACAACATACAACAATTTTGAAGCAAGTGGACGCGGGAAGGCAATATAAGATTACAAATACTTAAGTGCGGAGCTGAGATGGCTGACGAGTAAGGCTGAGTATTGTAGAAGACGGTAGGTAGTCACTGTGCCATAGGTTTCCAGGATAGGTGATCCTGTGGTCACTTCCCAGAGTGAACTGAACTCTCATCGAACTGGAGTTGATGAAGAAAACTTGAGGAGGTGACGCAACAACCAGGATATGGAGAAGGGAAACCCCGGAGTGGTAACTAAGAGTAGTCATACTCGGGTTTCGTCCCTAGATGGCGTTGCTCATGGTGCTGGGTAGGTAGATCAGGACAATAGATGGCGTGGTTCGTAGTGCTGGGTAGGTAGATCATGACAATTGATGGCGTGGTTCGTAACAACAACAAGAGCCAATGAGCGTCCATGAATTACGACCTACTTCCGAGTCGTAAAAATGCCATCCGGATAATTGTAGTAATCGTCCAATCAGATCCGTTGGTATAAATCATGTGATATAGTTATATAAGTTTGAGCTGACATATATGATTACGTGACCTAAGAAAAAAAATGATATCTCAAAATGGAAAAAAGCGTCGGTCGATTTTTAGAGATCTCTAATTTACACACATACACACACACACACACACACATTTAAAATATCCTTTTATCTATCCTTTGTTACCTAATCTAGCTGGTTAACTCAAGCTGACACATCTGATTGCTTCAATAGCAACAATACTACACTGAGAATATTTCATAACTAAAAATCTCTTCACCATTTTATCAGCAAAATTAATGCCGTAGCTGAAAAGAGACTCGTGTTGCTGCGTGTTTACATTTGTCTTTACATGGGAGGGGGGGGGTAGGGGGGAGAATAACACAGGAACATATGAAGATACGTTTTTAGTGCCTGAAGATACAAGCTTAACAAGAGTTCAAAGGCTACCGTCAACATTACCTTCCCTCCGTTTGCCGTGTCCCTTTCCTGTCTACCTCTCTTCCTCCTCTCCTCGCTCCTCTTCCTCCCTTATGTTATTGCATCCACTTCCCTACCCTCTTCTCTCTCTCCCTCTCCTCCTAGGCTTCACTTTTCTCTCCTCTCCATCTTGAAACTTTAACTCCAACTCTCGTTTTCTCCCTTCTTCTGTCTTTCACATCCTCCCATCGTTTCCCAGTTGCCTTCCTTTTTCTCCTCTCCTTTTCCTCTTCCCCCTCCCCCCTCTTGTCCCCTAGCCTTCATCACTCCCTTCCCTATTTCCACCGGCAGGCGTCAAGGGAGGAGAGGAGGGGTGGTGGGGGGAGAGGGGTAAAGGGTGTAAATGGGATGTTGGTTTAGGTGTGTTTGACTTGAACGACAATCTTAGCCCTGGGGTCGCCTCTGCTATAACTCACCGTGCAAATTCGTATCAACTAACATACAGGAACTTGTTTACTTTCACTCGACGCGAGCTCTCTGCTTGCAAAAAAAGAAAAAATATCTGCACCTTGAAAGTTGTGTAACTCTAGTGTAGGTGTATTTGTATTTTTCTGGTTGTGTGAGAGTTGTGAAGGTTGTTGACTAGCGTGCAATTGCTCTGGAATGATCAAGAGGTTATGGTGATGCAGTGTGGGAGCGGTTGCGTCAATAGATACATCTGTATGGAGCGTTAGCTATACCTGATAGGGATCTGCATATCAAAGAGATACGCAACAATGATTCCAGTCAGGTGCTCCCAGAGGAG